>NW_016909884.1:1690584-1742272 GCF_001483705.2 Eufriesea mexicana
CCCGTGGCCCCGTTGATTTTTGGCTCGCGAAACGCCCAAATATCTTCTCCCGAACGGGCAGGAAGAATTCGGTGGAGCAACGATTCGCTGACGACGATCAGAGTATCCAACGAGCGAGGAAATATCGCGTCTCGTTGGACGGATAAGACACGGCGGGTTGGAAAGCGTGGCGGGGGAGAAAAATCGAGGGACGTCGAGGCGAGCGGATCGATCTTGCGCGGCGGAAAATTTCTATTTCGACGCGCCTTTGTGCATAAAGCCGGCTGGACGGACGTATCGAGAACGTGGAATCGCTTGGACGAGCTCGTCGGCTCGATTGATCGAAGATTCTAGCAATCCGTGTCGCGTAATGCCCGTATCGGAGTTCGGGGGTTGCTACGTGTCGGTTCTGCCACTTTAACCCCGTAGTTTGCTATTTGTAGCTGCAGTTCATACGGGCAGGTATCGAGCACACACAGCCTCGCATATCGGAGCGCGCGACTATAATGCAGCCTGAATAGGCGAGGGCGGAAGCAGGCGCGCGCGCGCGTGCGCGCTCTCTCGCGATGGAACGAGCGTGCAAAGCATCTACTGTCATTTGGAAACTGCAACGCGGCTCATAATTGAACCGACGGCACAGCCTCGGTCATTTATATTACTCGCCATGAATCGATCGGATATCGTTTTCGACCGACTAATCATCGGCCCGTCGCGATCACGCGTCGCGCGAAAAATTCCCCGCTCCCTCTCGCTCGGCGAAAAATCTCATCCGCTTATCGTTCACCGCGCTCTTTATAATCCGACCGCGCGGAAGACCCTCGGACATCGGCGCGATACATCGCGACGTCTCTTAAATCGAATCAATACTACCGGAATGATGCACGTCGCGATGAACAATTACCGCGAGCGTATCGCCGAGTGATTCGCTAATCGAAATCGGTGCACCGTGATCAAATTTATCCCGAGCCTCGTGTTATCCAATCATTACTAATTATTACCTAATTAACCGCGGATATTGTTCGAATAAATATATTATCATTCACGGATCCGATTCCTAGGGACTATCGGCCGGTGGCTGTTTACGCGTACCACGATCGACGTTGCGTGTTTGCGAATCGAGCACCGGTATGGCTGCTTCATTATTGCGCAGTCATTTTTCTGTAGAAATCAATTATATCGTTACCGCCGATTCTGACAAACGATCGATCGATTATCGCCCGTTCTGTGCTCGCCTTTTCCCGCCGGCGCGCGCGCGCGCGTCTCCTGCGCGCCACCCCTTGCATACGGTAACGTATGATCTCGCGGGCGGAAAAATAGCGGACGCTCGTTGCCGGGGGAAAAAAAATTAACCCGGCCGTGGGGCGTGTAGCGTCGAGAGAGCGGAAAAATGTTGCGGCTTGCAGCGGAACGGTGGCTCGTCGAAATTAATGGAGATTCGATCCGCGAATAGGACCGGGTTACCAGCGGTGTATTTACGCGCGGCCGCGATCCGCGAGGGGGGACGAGGACGTCGAAACCAACACGGCCAGGGTACTAGACTTCGATATCGTCGGACGCGTTATCGGCCAAGTCGAGCGCGTCAGATACGGGGCCCGGAGGACAGGTTGCGACATAATTAATAGAGTTGTTATTTGCCGGTCGATGACGCTTTGTTAGCGCTAATTAAAACCCTTTATTTTCCCGCCACCCTCCGAGTTCACGCTTCCACCCCTCGCCCCTTCGACCCGTGCTCACCCGCGTAGCGGCAGCTTCCGTCTGTTTTCGTTGTATCGCGTTTCCGACCAGCGCAAAGCCGAGACCCCGAAATTCGCTATTTGTCGCGTAAACATTTGTACGCGAAATTATTAATAATACAAACGACCCGCCGCGCTTTTTCGAACCGGTCGTGGCGCGTAACGCGCGACCGAAGACCCCTACGTCGATCGCGACCAATTCGTTGCCCTAGTCGCGCGCTCCGTTCCAGGCACTTCCGGTCGGGCACAGTTTAGGAGAAAATCATCGTAATCCCGTGAATTTTGGATTTTTCGAAATTTTTCCACGGTGTTTCTGTACCTCGCGCTATGCTCTCGTTCTCGTCGCTGGCGGTTTTACGGGGAGAATTAATCTGACGGGATTTGCGTTCTTTTATCAACGTGAACCAGTTCAATTGTGGTCTCTAGGTTTTTATTCGCTATTATACCGAGTATGGATGTTGCTTCAATTGTATGTCGTGGATGTCGAGCTCGACGTTCTGCTTTTGACTAGTTTCAATCTCGTGTCTTATTGTTCCTTGTGGATTCAGGTGTGTGGTGATTGGTGTGGCGTGTTTTTCTATGGATGGTGTTGACAGTTTAAAAAAACTCGGACTTGTATGTCCTCCATTTAGTGGTTAACACGTTGACTGCCATGGTGGTCGTCAGGGACCGGCTTTTGTCTCCCCAGTGGGCCTATAATGATCGCTAGTATCAGACGATACTAATGTTTTTAATTTATATTTGTTTTATTCTAACCATTTTTGGAAAATTTGAACAACTTAAAAAAATAGAGAACTTTGAATAGAAGACATTAATAATTTGCACCATTTTTTTTTATTTACAAGATTGTTTAACAATTCGTCGTTATATCACAAGAACAATGTAAATTTTATCGTGGCCCCCTGAGCGTGGCAGTCAAAGTGTTAATTTATAGTCTCTAACTGTACTCCGTTCAGCGAGAATTGGCAGGAAATGTACACAAAACGGTGTCACGTCACGTGATGGATGCTGTGGACGCAGATTAGTTGTTAAACGTGGATGCTCAGAGTCGATTTTCAGAAATCCTAAATAGACCAGCCAAAATTTTCGTTAAAATATCCGATCTTATGTCAGGTTATTTGGACTCGGGCCCAGATCTGCTGTTCTTGCCCTGATTCCACTCGTCGCTCACAGCTGCAGCTGTTTACGTTTCCTGTCAATTCTCGTTGAACGAAGTATAGTCCAAGTGCTGTCCACGAATCATGGAACACTGACAATAGATAAAATGAAACCCATTGAGTCTCTCATTGAGTCGGGATGCTCGGTGATTTCGAGAATGATCGGGGGGAATGAACAACTGGATTACTTAACGCGACTTCGATGCAAGGAATATTCGAGGTACACGAGCTTACGTACGCATTCGTACGTACGAAACGAGTTTGTGTAATACACGAGATGTCTCGATTGCGGTAAATTGAAAGCGGTGTATCGGTGGAATTGGTTTCACGAGCGAGAGATGGTGCGTGTGCGAACGCGTATGGTCGAGTGATGGCGCGATTGTTGATACGCGATGCAAGGATATTCGTTTCACGTATGGGAGGACAATCTTATGGTCGGAATGTACACGGTGACTGTTACGAGAAGGTGTCACTCGCAGAAGGAGAGTACATATCGCGAATACGAGACAAAGAGAATCATAGAGATAGAGGGAGACAGTGTAGAAGCATTGTAATCAACAGCTTCGCATATCTACTTTGCAATCAATTACGATAGTAGTATTTCAGAAAATTATACAATATCGTGCAATTTATTTCCAAATTGCTACGCTCATGAATAATTTCGGAAATATGGGAAAAGTCGATATCTTTTACTCGTTCGGTTCCTCAAATTGACAGGGTCGTTATCGTTCAATTTACTCGCCATATTTTGGCAGAAGGAAGTCGTACGATTATAAATCAAATTTGATTTCTCGGAGGGGGAATGAAAATATCGGAAACAAATTAGTACTCCCGAATTAATTTTGTAAATATAAGAGTCGATATTTTTTACTCGTTCAGTTCCTAAAATTGGCAGAAAGGTCATCGTCCAATTTACTCGCGATATCTTGGCAGAAGAAAACGGTACGGTTATAAATCAAATTTGATTTCACGGTGGAAGGATAAAAATATCGGAAACAAATTACTACTCTTGAAATAATTTCGTAAATATGAAGGGAATCGATATTTTTTACTCGTTTAATTCGCGAAAACGAGGGAATGGACGATTTTAGCGTTTCCATTCCGGAAAATAAAATCTCGTTGATTTATCTCTTTCGCAGCCCCGTTGGAAATCACGAGGCACCTATTCCGAAGTCTCTTTAGTCGGAACATTCGATATCGAGTCGCGAAGTCGGGGATAAAGAGCCGTTTCTCGAGGTACTTCCGGTGAATACGGAAGGCGCGCGATGTCGGGTGGTGAGATTTCCAGCCAGGCGCGAGACGGGAGTTTCTGCAAATGTTTCGTTAAATATTTCAGCGTGGAAAACAGCGGTAAACAGGGTTGCGCGCGGTCTCCCTTCGGAATAACTGTTTTCTTTCAGAAGGTGTCCGTGGTCGTTGCGGCAGCGCGTGCTCGCGCACCCTCGGTGCATGAATATATACGCGATCCGAGGAGCACCGCGCGTGTACGACTGCATGGCCACTTGGCATACCTAATCGCGAGGAAACAGCGTCTCGAGAAGACTCTTTAAATCTCACATTCGTGCGAAAAAAGCTAGTATTCGTAAAATTTTCGCGCGACGAAACCTCGCGATCGCGAAAATTCTCGCGCGATGAAACTTGCGTTCGCGAAAATTTTCGCGCGACGAAAGCTTGCAATTGCGGAAATTTTCGCGTATCGAAAGCTCGCGATCGCAACATTATCTCCCAACGAAAACTCGCGATCGCAAAAATTTGCACGCTGCGAAAGCTCATAATCGCGAAAATTTTCGCGCTACGAAAGTTTGCAACTGCGAAATTTTTACGCGACGAAAGCTTCAGATCGCGATCGTAAAAATTTGCGTGTTGCGAAAGCTCGCGATCGCGAAATTTTCACGCGACGAAACCTCGCGATCGCAAAAAGTTGCGCGCGTCGAAATTTCGCGATTACGAAATTTTCGCGCGTCTCGAACACGAGTCTAGCACGCCGGCGATAGCTGCTGGGCGAATGATTGGAGTCTCGGATTAAGCGGTCAGTCGCGATGATGGTCGTGGCAAGAATTGGTGGGTCGTGTGGTAACGGCGAGTCGTTATTATGCAGGAGTTCGCGCAATGCCGTCCGCGTTATCGCTTTCCGATAAAGCGATCCCGCGTTAGCCGTGGGGGTGGAAAAAAGCGATTATTAATTTCATATACTTATAGGGGGACGCGTTATTTACGGTCAGCGGTAATAATAATCGATGCGGCCGCGCGGTGAGGTTCGAACAATTTGTCAGACTTATCGGACCCCATTTCCATTCCGGAAGAGGGACGTCCGTATAATCGGCGCGGCGTGCCAATAAAAGTAACCGCGGCATCGGGGAAAAAAGAGAAAAAGGGAAGAGACAGCCGACTCGATTAATTGCGCGATGGAAGAACGAAGAATCGCGGAGGAAGGAGAGAATCGGTAAAGCAAACCTCGGAGGAGGGGGTAAAGTGGTAAAGGAATGGGTAAACGAAAAATTGGAAGGAAGCAAGAGAGGGTGGAAGAAATGCTGCGACGCTGGCGTTGGCAGCTGCGTTAACGCGATAAGTCGAATTCCACGGGCTAATGAAAGGGCTGGTTGTCGATGATCGATCCACGGGTATCGATATTTCTGGCTGCAACGCGGAGAAGACGCCTTATCGCGATATCGAATAATTTCGGAGTGCGCGTAATGGAGATTCCTGAGGCACGGGGATTGACCGGGCCGATAAATTGCCATAAGGCGTACAAAGGGCGCTGGGGACCAAGGGGTGCGTCTGGCTGTTAACGAAGGACGGAACGGCATCGCGGGACGCGACCTTAATAATGCCGGAGTGCAGTTAGCGACACGTTTCCGTCCGGGCCCCTCTGAAAATGGCGCGACGCGGAAGAATGCGGCCGGCAAGGGAGGCGTTCGCAAGGGGTGTGAGTCGGGGACCATTCGGCCGGCTGTCGCACGACAAAAGTACAATCGATACAGTTTACTCCGGCACGAGATTAGAAATCGATGGGAGCGCTGACAATGGACCGGGCCAGTGCGTTCCACGGCCCTGCACTTCCCTGTTGCTCCGAGATGCACGGGGCGCCGACCCTCGTGACAGTGACACGATCGCTCCTGTCACCCCCTTTCCTCCGAATCTCGCCACGAGATTTTTTTCTCTCAGGGGGCCTCCTGATCTAGAGGTAAGGGGGAAATCACTTCCTCGGTAATTTTTCCAAAGAGACCTTAACAGTTTTTCATGCAGCTTCTTTGTCATTCGTTGGTACGCATTTTCGGGGTATCCCGGTAAAAATTTGTTCGATAAATTCATAGAACTCTGCTTTACAGTCTTGGTCACGTAAATTACAGGAGAAACGACAAACTCGACAGTAGTAAGTAAAGAAAGAAATAAGAAACATTCGTAAGAAGTTATCGTAACACGTGTATATACACGCCTGTCACGTTGACATTTCTTTCAACCCTGTTTCGCGAGACTGCACATGCAAACGTGGTACGTATTTACACACTCCGAAGATGCACGATTTAGATATAAAATATTTCGAAATGCATTACGAATTTTTATAGTCTCGGCTGGAACGCGTGTTCAATAATTACTTCCCGAAGGGTATTTATTTAATCTTTTATCGATGCAATTTATTTACCAATAGCATACACTTGCACGTTCCTCAAACGAGGATGAATAGCCGCTTGCTCGGCGCACATAAGCCGAAAATAACTATCCTTTAAAACTCTGCGAGACTGGGAATCGATAGTTCAACAATCCGCAGACCCGGTACACAATATCCTATCCACTTTCCCGAAATATAATCTTGCCCTGTGTGCCGATTCACTGGGCGCAGCGGCATTAATATAACGAGCATTAATATAATCTTGTCAGGGTGGACAAATCGCGGCCACGTTTTCCTCGCGTGACAAAAGCGCAGTTCGGTGAACGAGCGATTTTAAACACAATAAGGAAAGATCTCCCGCCCCTCGGCGTGTATCGAGGCGGCTCGTGCCACACCCCCGTGGGGGTCCCAGCCAGCTCGGGCCCCCATTATGCTCGCGACACAATCGCTAAATTGTCAGAATTACCGAAAGCAGCCAGGGGGCGGTCGGGAGCCCGAGCTGGCACGGGGACAGCTGTCGCGGCGTCAGCTGACGGATTCCTTGCCGGGGAAAACTCGTCCCCGTAGTTCCGTAATTAACCGGATGTCTCGAGCACCAGCCAAACCTCCGCAACTTCTGCGAGTCGTTCGCATTATCTCGCTCGCGTGCGGCCTGTTATCGATGCCATTGTTCCGCGAGACTACGATCCCCGCATCCTTCACCGCGTCTTCGAAACAATGCCACGTCGATCTTGCACCAGCGTCGTCTAGCTCCCGCAAACGCACGCTTTAATCGCGTCTTTCCTCCAACCTCCCGCCATTTTTATTTCCCATTCGCGCCTATGACTCGGCGGAATTACATCTGCGCTGAAAATTCCGAAATTTTTGTGAGACTTTGCGCGATACGTTCGCGGAGGATTAAGAGGCGTAAAATAATCTTTAATGCTTGTATTTCTGAGAGAAAATATTTCCCCCGTATTAAAACGTACAAAAATCTACCGAATTTCCATTCCGCGCATTTTTTCGCAGCCGCTGTTGTAAATTTAAATGTTCATGCAGGAATATGAGCGGTATCTTGATCTGCATGAACCAACGCGTAGCCAATGCGGAGATGGAGAGAACAAATCGTGAGATTTGCGGAAGATGAGAATTTTCGGGATTTCCAGTGGCCCAGGTAGGTAGAGCCGCGGTAATAATCGATGAGATAAAGCGGGTATCGTGGATTATAAAATCGGGAACAACGCGGGTAACTGGATGAAGTTATAAAGCGAGGAAGACACCGATTCGACGATTAAAGAATTTAATTAAAACGCGATACGTCGCTGGAATTAAACTGCACCGTGTGCCGCAACGAAAATTCCAGCCCCGCCGGGAGCGACGCGTAAAACTCGCGCGTTAAACGCAACGTGAAAATCGTGGTTCGGACAGGGATTCGTCGAATATCGTTGCATGTTTAACCAGGATTTATCCTGCCGAAGCATTAATACTTAATAAGCGGCATCCTCGATTCGCCCGGTATTTCGAAACGGCGAGCAACGAGGTACAGCGTCTCGTTGCCTGTGCGCGAGCTAAACACGAGAAACGGACACGATCATCGAGCGAAAACGGTCGGAGGAGCGTTTACTCGTGTGTCGCGTGGCACGTTCGTGTAGGTTAAGCGTTTCGAGACGAAATTCGCAAAGGGTCGAGCGAGCGTTAACGAAGGAATTCAAAGGTTGCACGAGGACGAGCGAGCTGGGAGGGAAAGAAATTACGTTGGCAGGCGTAAGAGCATCCTTTTCCCCAGGGTGGGGATTATAATATTCGCAGGAAGACACGAGGTGACCGCGCAGGACGACGATACCGAGCGCGTTGATGGCGGCCCCGCGTAGAGAACGCGTCGGACGCTGGGGCCACGGAGTTTACGAGGGTCAAGCATTTTCTAATTAAGCCGGTCCTGGCGCGTAAAACGTTCCGCCACCTCGAGGACTACCACCCTGTTCCGTCCAGGGTTAATTCTCTCGGCCGTCCTCAGGCGATAAACACGCGTCGGAATAGGCCGGTCCACGAGGGTCCACGGAAACCGCGAAATCGCGACGGGAATCGTCGCCATCGCGATTTTAACATCGTCGTCGATGCAATACTCGTCCGCTTCTTTCCCGAGGAGGAAACGGAAACGCGTGTTCCTCGCCCGAGACCAGTCGCCTGGATTTAATTCGGTGTTTGTCGATCTTAAGGCTAGGACTAGCGACGTTAGCAGCGCGCTTCTGCAATCCATTAAGCGAGATTCCGGATTCGAGCAATCCTCGGAGGATTCGATTTGTCGGGTGCCCAAATCGCTGGCTGGAATCGAGTGTGTATAAACGCGGCGGTGGCGGCGGCGAACGTCATCGGCAAACAAAACGAGCGGAATTTTCCGTTCTATTTTCGCGCAACACGCGCGCGGTCGCTTTCGGAAATATTCGTTAGCCCCGTGGCCGTCGGGCCGGCCAAAGCGGAGGCGAAATATTTACTTACAGACGGTCAACAAATTATTTTACAGCGGAGTTCCGTGACACGGGGAACGGGAAATTCGCGGAATAACCGGGAACGGGGCGCGTCCGAATCGTCTATTAGCCGCGCCCTCGTTAGTGTCTATTTCATCTACAAACTTTATTCGCGTGCAGCGGAAATCGAATTACGCGTGTCGGGCTGCTGCGCGGTCCGTATCGATGGCGCATGGATTCTCGTGCCGGTTGAAATGTTAATGAACGATGGAAATATAACGACGCGCTGGGGGGCCGCGGGAGGGTGGAACTGGCCGGGACAGGTGAACAGCGGCGGGGAGGCCGGGCGGGGGCCGATACATGCTCGGGAGAATGGAAACGAGTGTCGAGGCAACGGTAGTTAGTCGGATCGGTAAATTACGCGGGGGTGGTAGGACGCGTGGCAGATGAGAATGGAAAATTAGCGGGAGGGTGTCGCGGCAGGGGGTGCCGGCGCGATCGTAAACGCCGTCCGCGCGTTTGTTTATTATTTACATCGACATATTTCAGAGCGGCGCGGGCGCGTGTGTCGGCCACGCATGAAGACATCCAACGTGCAACTATCATCACCTGGCGACTCGTGAAAACGGAACAACGGACGAACGCGAAAAAAGGGAGAGATATGGCCGGTGCCGGCCGGGGGGAGGGAGGGGGTGAAAGGTAATTATCGGCGGTCCCTGGCGATACGCCCGTGGCGTTTCGTTACGTTTTTTAATTAACTTTTACCCGGTCCCTGAATATATATCGGCCGGAAAGGGCAACCGCCCACATATTCGTACGTTTATGCGCCACGGGTTCACCGCGTCCATTCGTTTCCTTTCGCGGTGGCTATTTATTTTTTCCCCGTCGTCGACGTGTCGTAACACAGTCCACGCTCGACGACGAGAACGTTCTCTTTCCGGCCAATTTCAGGGGTTGCGCTCCTCGATCGCTTCTACGGGAATTTAATTAATTCGTTCCCTGCCGAACTGCCTGCTTCGGGCCTGGGCTTTAAGCCTGTGCTTCACCGGGCTCGTCTTTCCGATCGTCCTCTTCTTTCTTCCGTGTAATTAGGAAAACAATCGCGAGGGGAAACAAGGCGAAATGGTGGACGGTTGATGCTCGATCGCGAAGGGTAGGAAAAAGAAACGGAACGAGCGAACGGTCATCGTGAAAAGGGACGGACGAGGGAAAGGGTGGCGGAAGAAGGTGGAAAAGAGGGTCATTGAATGGGGGATTATTAAGTAAGAGCTCTTCCTGGCTCGAAGGCTTCGCGGAGAATAGGGATTAAACGAACGCTCGCCTCCTTTTATATCCGTGACTCCCCAATTAAACCTAAACTAACCGTTTAAGTAGGTCGGAATAGAAGTTTCGTCCTCAGCTCGATATCGCGACCCGTGCGCTCCGAAAATGCCGGCCGATAGAGAACAGCGAGACGCGTGGCCCGACTCCGACAAAGAAACGGATCAACGACTCCGCCTTTTGTCGCTGGCGGATCGGCGCGATCACCAAATACGATAATCGTCCGAGCGCAATGGCCGCGAGACCGATTTTTCCAGCGGCGTGATCAGACCAACCACTGCAAATGAAGCGTCGTCGTTTCAGGTGTTTCCGCGTGGCCAACCGGACGGAGACGCGTTCGTTAAGCTCGGAACGCGGCTGCACCGATGGAGAGACGGAGAAGCGCAGGTGAGAGGACGCAGAAAGCTGAAAATCCGCATATTCACAAAGAGCACGCACTCGCCTAATCGCATTAACAGGCGACGGGGATCGGTCAAAGGACTTCTTTCCGCTGTTCCGGTGAGTTTCAATCGTGGCTACGTCTGTATACTGGGTGTCTGAAAAGTAGCGTGCGTCCACGTTCACTTTCTTCCTTTGCGTCTCAACTTGGGAGCATGGCAATCTTTGCTATGGTTCTCCGATAGACTATTTTTGCGTTGCACGTTGCAATTCTTTTCCCAAATCCTCGATCATTTTCTATAAAATACGATATATCTCGTCGTCGATAAATATTCGTTTGTTTATTATTTCGAGTGATACGAGGTGCCCCAAAATGGGGTGCCTTTGATATCGCGCGATTGTCGACGCGTTAATAAAGAAGGAGGTTGCCGACACTTTTCCGACACCCTGTATATCGACTATTTGTCGATCAATGAACGTCGGTCACTGGATGGTTTCGTTCTCGTGTTCCACCGCTTACACAAACGCATGCACAGAGACCACGCGAGTGTCCGCGAGTTTTCATATTTTCACGCTAAATTTGTCCCTCCGCTCGACCGCACAATGAGCCACGTCTGAACGGTCGCTTTTCGTCCGCTGGATTTCCACCATTAGGGCCATTGACGGATTACCATCGCCCTGCGGGCCCTCCTCCGTCCTTCAGCCTTTCAAGCTCTTAACCGCGGACCTGTCCTCCCGAGGCCGAGCTGATTTTTTGAATATTCTCCTCCTAAAACGTCGATGGGAACCGTTTAAGGTCCCAGGCATTGTTCGCGGGCCAGGGAATATGACGGCTTTCTTCCCTCCGATCGCGAGACGCCAGACACAACACCCCCCCAGCCCCCCGCCGTCCACGCTTTCATCGCTACTTTCGCTTTCTTCCCTCTCGCAGCCATTGTGCTTCCCCGATAATTCGATCAACGCGTTGTCGCTCCGTCACGGGGACTCTCGTAGTCTCTCTTCAGGGATGAAATACAGACACCGTCTCCGCGTCGTTTCTTCCTCCGGGCCATAAAGAAATTTCGAAAGTGTCCTCGAAACGACGCGAAATATCCATCGACGACACGAGGTAGGAGATAAGTCTGATTTCCCTGATCGCGTGGGAAAAGGCTATTTTCAACGCACTGTCAAACCGGAGAAAGGAGCAGACTGTTGGCGAGGATGCTCGATGGCTGGAATGAGAACAAAGGGAGGAAGAACTCCGAACTCTCTTACCTCTCGATTCCGCGAAAGTCAGACGACTGGGTTATACGTCTCGTTACCCCCTTTTCGCAACCTTTTGCCACCACCTACTTCCTCTTTACCATTCGAGCTCGCCGACTATTCCTCTCGATAGCCTATGGTTCCGTTCCGCGTCGAGTGGACGCTAGATTTCCTTCTCTTCGTCCGAGCTGCCCTCTTATCTGCCACGTTGCTACCGGCTCGCACCATCGAACTTCCGGTCGAGTCTTCTTCCGCGCCGACTTGAAAGCCTCCTTGTCTCATCGGCCATCGCTCCATCGAGCTGGTCGAATCGCGACGCGATCCTTCGCGAGTTTCGGTTAGATTTCGGTTAGGTTTAGATTTCGAAGATCGTCTTCGAAACGACGATCCTCGCGATCCTGATGGACAGTGCGCAGGCGCGCTCTGGTTTACGACGGCGCAGGGGTGTTCGCAGCGTGGTGGCGCTGGGATCGCGTGCGCGCTGGCATCGGCGCGAGCGCAATAACGTTCGAAATATTTAATCTTTATAATCCGCGAAATGGCGTGTCAACCGGGAAACGTTGGGAAACGCTTTATGATTATCTGCATACGGTTTCGGTGGATGTTATCGCGGCGCGTGTACCCGAGAGGTATCGTGAAAAATTCCTCGGCCGATTCGCAGATTAAATCGCGGCATAATCCGGGCCGCGTTCCATTTTGCGCGTGAAGCATTAAATATCTCTTCCGGGAGGCGCGTTCTCTGTTTCGACGCTAGGCAGAAGCGCAAACACCGGCGCGGATAATAAACCAAATAAAGTTTCGCGGCTCGTTCGTTCGCCAGCTCGGTCGCTCGCGCGGTAATCCTGCGAGAGCTGGCGGACGCGCGCGCGAGAGAGAAGAAGAGGGTGGGCACGGCACGGCTTTCGAACAGGTTTCGAACCAATTTCCAGCTGGGGTACGCCCGTGTCCGCCAAGGACGATTCTTTTTTTCGCGTTTCGCTTCTCTCTACCCTCTGGCGGACGCGCCGGAAAATATAAATTATTTGGGAATTAAGTTAATTAAACGACCGGCATCGGATACCGGGTGAAACGCGAGAGCAAAGTAATATACCGGAATCGTTGCGCGAAGAATCCTCTCCCAATCGCGCCCTCGTTTCCACGCTTTTCGCCTTTCTCGATTATCGCGCGACTCTCTTCTTTTTATCCTTACTGCGAGCACTCGTTTGCGCTGTGCTTTATGTAAGTGTAGGGACACATCCCAGACGCGGAAAACGAAGGTTTCTTCTAAATATTTTCGACTCCTTCTGGACACGGAGGCTCCCAGGTGAATGGGGTCCTGGTTTATGTCTTTACGATCAGGGCCCCATGACCCGCGGACGCGCGGACCACCTGGACTCCTGATGAAAAAGAGTCAGTACGTTTGCGTAATAAAGTCGTATCAAGGAAACGTAGTGCTATTGTCACTCGATCCCTCTCGTCCTCCACCTTCATAAGTCTCTCGTCGCCATTACGCAAGTCGTCCGCGAGATTCCTTGGAAATTACCGCGACGAGAATACTCGTCGCTCTTGCGTTTTCCATTCGCGAATCACGCTGCCTCGTCTATCGACTTCTATTCCTTCTCCTATCGCGATGATTTATTATCGTTCATACTAAATTGTAAATTGTCGGCGCGCGTAAAACACTGGTCTCGAGACGGTAGATAAGTGTTATGTTATTATACCGCGCCGATCTTATCTGCTGTCTAGGAATGCGCGTTATACTAGAGCGTGAAGCACGTAAACGCGGCTATCCTAAAAGAATGCTACTATCTCGTTTCAACGGCGAGATTCTTGGATAAACACGCCGCAAACTCTTAACAAATTCCTCGTATACGCACACGGACACGCATGGTGGCATTTCGGTAACGTAAAATAGGACTTAATCTTCCTAGTGCTAATTAATAAGCCGATAAATTGGCTGTCCGTAATGAACTAGTTTCCTCGCTCGCTGATGTTCTGCTCCTAATTATATTTACTTAACTCCTTCACTCCTGCGGACGTTGTACGACGCCACGGTATAATATGACTGCTGGACTGCGGGTGTGATAAAACGTTCATAGATTTCAAAGCTGTTAGAGCTTAGAAGGAGAGTGCAAGTCCTTCGGGTCATTAATTTATTCGCAACTTTGTAGGTTTGTAAATTTAGTCACCCGGTTCAAGAATATGTACCATTATAAGGGCAACTACTCGATAGTTCTTGAGATATTTATGATTAAAGCTTTATTATTCTTAACTAGAGATTTCTTCCGAATAGTTATCGATAGTTATCAAGTGCAATCAGCGTAGGAATTTTTGGATATCGCCATTAGGCCACAATGGCACTTGATAAGTATTCGAAATAAATCTGTAATTAAGGCAATAATAAAACTTTGATCATAAATATCTCGAAAACTATCGAGTAGTTGCCGTTATAATGATACATTTCCTTGATCTGGATGACTTCATCTACAAATCCGCAAAGTTTCAACTAAATCTATGACCCGGAGAACTTGCGCTCTCCTAGTTAGAAAATTTGTTCCGAACGCAATCCAACTGTTCTGACGTATCCTGCCAGTTCTTAGAATAAGAGAGAAATTTTGTTCAATTTGTTAAATTAAATCAGGACAGGGCGTTTGCTATTTCCCCCGTAACTCAGGAGCGAAAGGGTTAAATAATTATCCACGTTCCATTAATTTCTCGCGTAAAAGATAGTTAAAAGGACGTTCACGCATCGACCACGCGCATTGGTGAAATATTCTTTCCCCACCGCGGCGCGCTCCGACGTTCATCCCCTATTCCCCGAAATCGCGGTAGGAACAGGGGTGGAGGCGCTAATAATGTATTGACTCGCGCTTTACGAGCGATTCAGAATCCCGGAAGATAAGACCGGAGGCTTATTTGTCCCGCACGCGATCGCAAATCCCCGAACGGTCGAATCCCATCAAACGCGACTGGCGCAGGATGCTCGGGGCTAGTCGGGAATCGGTGGAAATCCACGATGTAACTTATTACCCTCTTGCCGTGCGCGGGGCTAAATGTAACCGTATAGAGCGGCAGAGGATTAAAAGAACGCGGATTAACCGGGCTTTCGAGGAACGAGCCGCTCCCTTCTTTGGCCGCCGCGGATATGACAATACGAGCGCGTCAGCGGTCCGCTTATAAATCGACGGACCGGAGATTACGGGGCAAATTGTGCCGGTTAACGCGAGCCGACGGATTCGCCGGGGGTGGATGAGCGCTTAACGGGGATATAACGCGAGTCGAAACGAAGCCTCGACGGTGAATCTTGGGGTTGAGCGCGTTAATAACACCGCTGATCCGAGGGCCGTCGGTGGTGGTCTCCGAGTCGGAGGTATTTCCTCGCGAGAGGGTACCTTTGTACGCGAGAAGGGGCGTTGAACAAAGTGGATGACGGTTGGAAAGCGATTCATCGGCGTGTGGCACGGTGGCGCGAAGAAACAGTCGGTGTACCCGGAAATTAGAATTCATCGCAACGGCTGAATTAGAGTGGAGAATTTTTTTAATTTCGTAATATGCAGATTAGCCATTCCGGGGTCGAGAAATTAATTCTGGCCGCGTGTTACGCCCCCGTGTCTAAGTTGCCGCTGATACCAGCGCGAACCCGCGCGCTGATGAAATTTTTATGACCGAAACGAAATTCAGGATGCGCCGGGCTACGTGTTGAATAACGCCGCTTCCTTCTGTCTCCTTTTTTAATTCTTTGTTTTCCGACCCTGCTTAATTTTATCCATTCGGCGGCTCCGTTTTGCAGAAGGGGGAGCTTAAAATGTATATTTGGCTCGGCCAAAAGTAACGGCCGCGCGACACTCCGCGGCGAATTTATTACAGAACTTTACAGGATCTCGCGCGAAAGAGAGGGCGCAGCGGACAATTATCCAGCTTCCGTTTTAACGATATTTATGACACGCTTTCTGCGTGCGCGATCGTCAAGGACGAGTAGATCGCAGGTGGATGGAAGTAATACGCCGAGTATGCCCTTGATTTACGGACCCCCGTAAATTTAGTATGCATAATTAGCTCGATTCGCGATACGCGACGGTCCAGGAGGATCACGGTGGTGCTCCCTATCCGCGTAGAACCGGTCGCAATTTTCTCTTTATACCCACGCTTCCGGCTGTCCGTCGTCGCTGGAGCACACGGCTCGTCCTCCTGTTCCCATCGCGTCGAGCAAAAATAATATTTCACCCTTCTATCTGGCCTTGTCGCGGGTCTGGCATTGATCAGTCCTCGACGTCGCGGTGCTCGTGACGTCGATGTACTGGGTGTCTCCGGTTCGTTGATAAGACACGACCGATATGCAGTCCGAATTCGCGCAATTTTTTCTCCACTGTCACACATGGCAATTCATCCGCGCGGTTTACGACCTTATCCAAACTTGCAGATGCAACTGTTACACACGCTTGTCTGTGCAATCGCTATCTCCGCGTGCTCTGATTCCGCTTATGTTTATTTTACGATAGATTATTCGAGTATCTTGCACGCCGATCACTCTTTTCGACGAGAAATCTGATCGTTGCCTTCGTATCTACCAAAATGGTCACGGACGACTGTAGAGTTAGGTTGACAGCGCCAACTGTCATTGACGGAATACATGGAGTCAGTCATATGAACGAGTAACGCATATTATGAACGCAATTCGAAATTTTTGAAGGAAATTATAGCGATGCAATGATGATGTCAGTCGTGTCAGACACCACAGGCCAATAGCTGATTTTAGGTGTTAAGGAGCTTGTCATGGCGTCGGTGTCAAAGGGTAGTCCACCGTTCAAAGGCTCTCTATCTTTCAGGATTGAGTTCCAAAGCGGTGTCGAGCACATGACTTTGCTCGTTGTAATCTTCTCGTACGTTTACCTCCTTTGTTTGCATTCCTGTCGGTGTACTTTATATATTCTCCGTTGTGCAACTGCATACAGTTAGATCCCTGCATACCGTAATAAACTTTGTACTTCGAGCTGAATCACCACAAAATTAGACTCTGTTAATTTCGAAAAGCAAGGTCTCAACCATCGTTTGCAAAAATTTTCCAAAAGTATGAAAATACTGGATCACCTTGGAATCGTTACACCCTCCATGCACGAGCACTCTCGAAACCCAGCAGCGTATCTGCACAGCAGCAATCTGCAAGTTCCGAGCCCTTAATCTTCGTCACCCGGACTCAAAAGCCAGGCAGGCGAGATTTTCGCGTCATCCGAGGGAAATCCATCCAGCAAGGCCGAATCAGCCAGGACGACGGGTTCGCCGTTGAGGCGCATTAGTTTCCGGCATGTCAGGCCGGGCTGTTTCAACGTAGTTGTACGTATGGAGTGCGTAGATAATGCGGAGGAAGGCTTTGGCCGACGCGACACGGGGTTGGGCTCCTGGCGGCGCAAGAAGGGGTCGCTGGCAACACCTTGCGCTGATACCCCGATACACCATAAATTATTATATTCGTATTACGCATCGTCCGCTGTCCTTTCCCTCGCCTTCCTCCTGCGCGATTTCTACCCGCTGCTCTCGTGGTCCGCGAACAGGCTGCGACGTCGGGGGAAAACTGCGCCGTTCCGTTTTTGCCGCACGATTTATTGCCAGCCCCGAGCTGCAACTGATCGCGGTTACGTGGCAGACAGGCGGAGGGACGTTACGAGGTGTCCTCCCTCGGTTTACCCTTGTCCCCGTGTCGCTGACTTTTCTCCGGTAAATATGGGGTCGGGCCAAGTAGCGCACCCGGCCGCCATTGTTTGCGCGTGATAAGAACTCCGATATGTAATCAGCGTCTGGCTGGGGCTCCACCTCGCCTCGTTAATGACACGTATCATCGCAGTGTGCAAGCAGCTTTCGCGTTTCGGTTTTTTAACAAGACAGTTTTTAGCATTTTTGATATCGAAGTGGTGGGAGTTTGTTGATTGTAGGGGACAGTGATGAGGTTTGATTAAAGGGACGATGGACTGGGGTGGTGTCGTTCTCGCCAATACATGGATTCCTACTTGAAGGAGGTTCGCAAGTCCTCCGTAAAAAAATATTTCTTTGTCGGGGTTTTGGGGAGAAGTCGAAATACTGTACTAGGATTGTGAAATACCGCGTTGGATTTGTCAGAATAGGTTATTAAAATTTCAGCAGGGAAATATTGGCGATAATTTATTGAACACTGTGCAATTTCTAGTAATTATTAATAATCGGTGATATTTCTTTATTAAAATCCTAGCGCGAGATAGAATACCGAGGGAAAGTTAGCATACTTTATGTAAAAGATTATGGATTACTATGTCTATTATTAAATATAGCGATCCAGCTTTTACGTTGAAAGTTTCAGTTCAATCCTTCGCACTTTGAAGAAAATTAATCTCTCGTGCAAACGCGCGATTTCTTATTTTATTTTGGCATAAGAGCTATCACCGAGCTTATAAAAATGAAAGAAAATCTTCGAATTTCTATTTCCTCGTCGTAAAAATATTTTCGAGCGCAAGGAATTAATAGACTACTCTTCGGACAAAACCAAGTATAATAAAACTGGTAAGGTTTGCTCGAGGTTTCCAAACGAAGAATTCTCCGTCGTCGTAAACCTTAAACAGATACTCAGTTCCATTTTGTTTTCTCTTATAACCCCGAGTTACGGAAAATCGCGAAGGTTTTTCCACGGTATTCAGTGGTAACTGCGAGAAGTGCATGAAAACGATGGCGAGAAGAGGAGTAAGCGTACATAGTTTGCTTATGAATTGGAGATGGCGATGAGATTTCCTCTTCCACGTCTCGGGCAAATACAATTCTAGGCCTCTGGATTGATCCTACCGCGACTTCACGAGATTCTAGGTATCGGGTTCAGACCGGAAGATGATTTCACGATATCTCTGTGCTCCGTTCTCTGCGACTCGCTCTCTGCTTTATATACCCTTCCTCCGACCCTCTTTGCTATACATCCACGTTTGCGTGCATTCTTTCGGTGCAAAGCAGGGTGCCACTCGCTAGAACGTCACCGCCACGTACCGACCTATCGAGCACCGTCTTTGTACGCGTGCTACGCGACTTGGATATTAAGAGAGTGCATGTTCTGGCCTATTCAACGCGGCTAATATTTTGATCCGAGGTGCGTGCTCGGTGGTTCCTTCCCCTGAAAGAGAATTAGAAGGGCGAGACGCGATTGACAGACGAGTTTATTCAAATCTTAAACCCGAGATCCTCTCGATCCCAATGGATGTCAGGAGTCTCGAGGGAGGAGAGGGAAAGTGGATCTCGCAACTTGTTCAACCCTTTCGCGAATGCTGTGCCATGGCACGGAGCAAGTTAGAGAAATTTCGAGCAGATTCTCCTCTCTTTCCGATTTTAGGCTGTTGAAGGAAAAGACGAATAGGGTGAGTTTCGTCTTGGACCTGCTAGCAGACTCTTCCGGCAAGGTCTGTGCCTCGGATGCGGAGATATCAATGGCAGGTTAGGAACTTAGATATATGTATAGGAAGCAGGGGACTGATCGAGTACTGTGCTTCCACGAAAAGGAGACACAGCGTGCTTTATATCCCCACTCCTGTTGGAGACCACTGACACTCTCTTGATCAAGACAGTGACAAAGATGAAGAAGGAGTCAAGGACCTAGACCAAGTGACACAGATATTGTCCTCGACTTGTGGTATACCCGTAGATGTTTGATGCGATTTGCGCACTGCCAATGTCTAAACTGAACTTGACAAAAATATCACAAGAAAATAAGGCTGTGACGACACAAGGCTCTGTCGTCAGCCATAAGGAGTCTTGCTCTTGCACCACTTCAAGTCTGACTACGTGTAGTTTAATCCAGCCATCTCCGTAGACCTTATCGAATGAGAGTATCAAATTAACAGGGTAATGGCGAAGTGTTAGCTTTATGTTTGTTAATAGATTAACGTTTAATCTTCGTTACCGTCTTGAGCTAATAGCGATCACTGCCTGTGATCATAGTAATATCGGTAGATTGCGACAGGAGTAGGGATGTAAACACGCTGTGCCTTCTTCTCGTGCAAGCACAGTACTTTCGCGGAACCTCGGACCTCCTCGATTCCCTGTGACGGTGGCTGCATAGCTAATTTCTGCCAACAGCAGTCGGTTAATTCCGAAATTAGCTAGCCAAAACTGCTTAATAGACCGATTCCGAAGTTTCACTGTAACGTGTGCATATGTTACAGATGTCGCGATTACACGTGCAGATTATCGATTAACGATTTTGCAGCGAGTCATGCGTCGGGTGACTATAATCGGCATTAGTACGCGGCAGGCGTGAGACGTTAGGCGACTACGGCCACCGTTAGCACGTAGAGAGCGTCAGACGTTGGGAAACTATAGCGATCGGTAGTATCGAAAAAGTTAAGCTATTCGGGGCAACGAAATCTCGTAAGGAAGGAGTTATGCGCGGAGGGTGTTGGGTATTTCTGGAAGAAGGGCTTGGTCGTTTGGTCGAGCGAATTTCAGGGACGATCGATCAACGTCCTGCCACGTGGAAAATCGCTCGCGTGCCGGAGTGATCTTTTCGTGACGAAGTTAATAGCGTGTTGCATCCCCGCGAGAGCGTGTCGGAGGAAGAAATGCTGGAAAAACGGTCGGCTTCTTCGTCCATTCCCACTCGTCCTGTAGCGAACGCGAAAACGCCCATTAACGCGTTCGACGAGCGTTTAGCTCTCCGTCTCGGATGCCATTTTCGCCGCTGTCAACTGTTCCTCTCTGTGAAACGAGCGTCTCTAACCTGGCCCTGAATTTCTCGCTGGACTCGCTTTCCATCGCTCCTGGGGCATTTAAAATTCGAAAATACCCACGACGAGAGCTGTGACAGTGACAGCTGGCGTTTAGTCAGTTGTCGAAATAAATTAACAGTCATCTTCATAGTCCTATAAATGTGGGATGGCGAGCAGTGGACATTAACAATGTATTAAGAGTGATAACGGAGCGAACGAGTGTGCGGAGTGCATGGAAGCTTTGGAAGCTTCTCGAAAAAGCGAGGCGGCATCGGGTCCAACATGAAAGATCAAACGATAGCGGCGAATCCTTTTGTCGGAATGTATGTCGAATAATGGAGAAGGAAAGAATGCATATGAAGAAAACCTAAATGCATAGGTTTGGCTATAAGTAAGGATGCAAGGGCGCGAGATAGTCAGATTAGAAGAGAGTTGTAGAGATTGTGCGTAGTCGAGACGTAGAGTATAGAGGATCGTGTGTTTGGGAGCTAGAATTGAGAGGAACTTAGTTATGTTAATTAACACTAGGTTTACGGACGCAATCCGTATACCTATTTCTACGGACACCTGTCAAATTTACAGATAAAGGAAACCACGAGTCTTTTCCTTTTTTAACGATTAGTTAAATTTAGTAATAAAAGTAATTTAAAAACAATTACAATATTTACCCTTTGCACTCGAGAGGTGTCTCTAGGTCACAATTTGATAAAATTTCGAAGCTCGGTATTAATTAATATATCAGATTTAAAATAATGTAACAATTTGCGAAATTGAATAATTCTACGTGTTAATTATTATACGATTTCTTATTTACTGCTCAAAAAATATCATCAGCCTTATGGAAGAAAATTTTTCGACTCGTACCCCTCTTTAGCCAGAAAATCGTCGAGCGCAAAGGACTAACAGACTTAATATAAGTTGACTAAATCTGTTACCATCGTATAACTAGAGCAACCCATCTGTCAAACTGACGGGTTTCGTAAATCTAGCGCTGAATAAATCAGTCTTATTATTAAAAGAGAGTTGTCGTTCATTAGACGCGCAGATCTCGGTCTGCATAGGATTAATCTAACTAGAAATATAATTATATTAATATAATTAAGAATATAACGACATCCACGACCAATTGGTCGCTCGATTCTCGATAATCGAAACGTCACCAGTTTCCCAAATGATCATCCGATAATCACCAAACAACGCGATGCTGTTGGAACAACGATAAGAGCCATCTAGATAGCGCGTGACTCGAATCGAAGATCGCGTTGCTGTAAGATGACAGCGAGAAATGGCGGGTCGGTGTCGCGAAAAAGGACGGAGTAATAAACGTAGGTCTGCTAGGGTTCCTTTCATCCGGATATCTCATATCCTTCTGCCGAAAAGTTGCTCGCGTCGCGACCACCCGAACGTGGCCCTGGGGGTAGAAAATTAGGCGGAGAACCGGCGCGGAAAGGGAACCGCGTGGCTCACCCCTTAGGACGGGGTTGACGTCGGCGTTTCGTCAAAGAGCGGCAGGCTAGAGCAGGCGAGAGAGGAGGGTAGACGCGTCTGATAATCCTCCGGCAAGGACTGTCGCATAACTTCCCGCAGGAAGTCGCTCTGTTTACCGTTCTAAAGACGTCTTTAATATATAACGGGCAATTTTCCTCGTTTCTATGCCCGTAAACTTCTTTGAGAAATTGGATGTTCCGAAGAGGGTGGCGTCTCGCTCCTCCAGCCGCCCACCCCGAATCCGAGCTGCGTTTTCCATGCCCGGGACGGGGCTGAGAAAGGGAACTCGGTCTCGGAGAGATCGCCGGCTGAAAAACAGGAGCTCTGATTCAACGAGACCCGGCTTCTTCGACTTAATAATCCCCGCATAATTCGCGCGTGGAATTCGCAGCCGCGCCGGCAATTTCATATATTTTGGAAGCAACTGTCACGGCTTTCGTTTACCTAGCCCGACGGCTGCGAGTTGTTTTAATATCTGACCTCGTCGCAGTTGGGTCCAAGTTTTCGACCTCGTTGCGACCTGTTTGCCCGTCGTCCTCAGCTCCGAGTCAGCTCGCCCTTCCGCAGCATCCAACGCCGCGATATTAACTCGCGATGCTGCTGTTTACCGCGACAATTGCGCCAGATTTAAGACCTACGAATTTTAATCGTTGTCCCGGGGCATGCAACGATATCTCGCGATAATTGAGCGTATTCGGGTAAATAAATAGACTCGTACCCCTCTTTAGCCAGAAAATCGTCGAGCGCAAAGGACTAACAGACTTAATATAAGTTGACTAAATCTGTTACCATCGTATAACTAGAGCAACCCATCTGTCAAACTGACGGGTTTCGTAAATCTAGCGCTGAATAAATCAGTCTTATTATTAAAAGAGAGTTGTCGTTCATTAGACGCGCAGATCTCGGTCTGCATAGGATTAATCTAACTAGAAATATAATTATATTAATATAATTAAGAATATAACGACATCCACGACCAATTGGTCGCTCGATTCTCGATAATCGAAACGTCACCAGTTTCCCAAATGATCATCCGATAATCACCAAACAACGCGATGCTGTTGGAACAACGATAAGAGCCATCTAGATAGCGCGTGACTCGAATCGAAGATCGCGTTGCTGTAAGATGACAGCGAGAAATGGCGGGTCGGTGTCGCGAAAAAGGACGGAGTAATAAACGTAGGTCTGCTAGGGTTCCTTTCATCCGGATATCTCATATCCTTCTGCCGAAAAGTTGCTCGCGTCGCGACCACCCGAACGTGGCCCTGGGGGTAGAAAATTAGGCGGAGAACCGGCGCGGAAAGGGAACCGCGTGGCTCACCCCTTAGGACGGGGTTGACGTCGGCGTTTCGTCAAAGAGCGGCAGGCTAGAGCAGGCGAGAGAGGAGGGTAGACGCGTCTGATAATCCTCCGGCAAGGACTGTCGCATAACTTCCCGCAGGAAGTCGCTCTGTTTACCGTTCTAAAGACGTCTTTAATATATAACGGGCAATTTTCCTCGTTTCTATGCCCGTAAACTTCTTTGAGAAATTGGATGTTCCGAAGAGGGTGGCGTCTCGCTCCTCCAGCCGCCCACCCCGAATCCGAGCTGCGTTTTCCATGCCCGGGACGGGGCTGAGAAAGGGAACTCGGTCTCGGAGAGATCGCCGGCTGAAAAACAGGAGCTCTGATTCAACGAGACCCGGCTTCTTCGACTTAATAATCCCCGCATAATTCGCGCGTGGAATTCGCAGCCGCGCCGGCAATTTCATATATTTTGGAAGCAACTGTCACGGCTTTCGTTTACCTAGCCCGACGGCTGCGAGTTGTTTTAATATCTGACCTCGTCGCAGTTGGGTCCAAGTTTTCGACCTCGTTGCGACCTGTTTGCCCGTCGTCCTCAGCTCCGAGTCAGCTCGCCCTTCCGCAGCATCCAACGCCGCGATATTAACTCGCGATGCTGCTGTTTACCGCGACAATTGCGCCAGATTTAAGACCTACGAATTTTAATCGTTGTCCCGGGGCATGCAACGATATCTCGCGATAATTGAGCGTATTCGGGTAAATAAATGCTGGTACATTTTAGAGGAAAGATACAGGATCTCCTTTAACTCTTTGCGACACAGGATTTCGTATAACAAAATAGACCCATGTTGCACAGAAATTTTACCGCGTTTTAAACGAAAGAAAATTGGTATATTTTTACTAATAAGGGAAAAAAGATTATCGCAATAAATGTACTCGCATGTTGAACGTTGACCACACGGGCGAATACATTTGTAACATTTATCAAAGGTATTACCTAACCTAATAATGCATCAAAAAGGTGGGACACTTTTAACCCTTTGCACTCGAGAGGTGCCCTTCAGTCACGATTTGATAAAATTTCGAAGCTCGATATTCATAAATATGTCAAATTTCGGATATTGTAATGCTGTGCGAGGTATCGAAATCGAATAATTCTACGTGTCAATTATTATACTGTTTCTTATTAACTGCCCAAAAAATATCGTCAGCTTTATAGCAGAAAATCCTCGAACTCCTACTCTTCTTTAGCCAAAAAATCGTCGAGTGCAAAGGGTTGATTCCAGCGTGGCTCAAAGAGTTAAAGAAATTAACCCGACTTCCATCTCACATTGTTGTGTAACAATCGTATATTTATTATAAAATCATAAATTACACACGTCTTATATCCTAATTGTTCACTCTCACGCTTCTTAAAACAAACTGAATTTCCTTATAACATATTGACTCGGACCCATAGCAACTGCACAACACCACGCATTCTAGCTCTTGCACTCGCCCTTCTAAAAACATACATATCTACATTCGTGCCATTACTCAACCTCAAACACTTGCATTCACGCTAATAAAACGAAATCCGCACTAACATCAGGAACGACAACGTCCAAGAATGTTTCTTCTTGAATAGTACAGTCTCTGCGGAGACATTCCACGGTTAGCGGTTGAATCTGCTGGAAGAGGAAGAGGCGAGGTAAAATTCATAACCAAACGTGATTTCGAAGAGCATGTTGGAATGTGCAGCTCTAGGTGCCATTATCGATACGCGTGTCAGAGAGGAAGGAAACGTCCCGTCGGCGTTGCGCCTCGATACCGAGCGGCTCGGTATCGCCATTGTCGTTACCGTTATCGTGAGATACTGTCGCCAGTTCGCGGGCATTGTTTCACGAAGGAGGGCATCGTATACATCGGCGAGGCGAAGCCGCTCCGTGACCGACTTCACCGTGGCTTTCGCGGCCGTATTTACCGCTCGAATTTGTTCCGTTCCCAGTGAATTCTCTCGCTGAAACGTCCGATTCGCCATGGAATGGCCCATTCCCGGTAAGCAACGAGCCTTCCTCTAAATTCCGTTAACGCATCGGCACACCTACCCGCGAGGTAGCACACTCGCAGGCGTGAAAGAGCCCCAGGCAGAGTCGAAGACTCGCTCTCGAGGCGGGGGCCTGAAAAATGGCGGCGGTCGTTGCCACGCGCGGGGCAGAATTTAACGAGGCTATTTTATTAAAACGCACCCCACCCTCGTTACAAGGGTACACGTTCGACACCGACGTGTATCGTCGTTAACGGAGAACTCCGTCCGCATAGTTTGCATACTTTCGCCACTTCCGCTGTCGATCCACCGCGCCGGATACCTGAGCCTCCAGACAGGAGACGTGCCACAGCCTCATTAAGGACTCTTAGGAACGCGCGTAGAACAAACGATATTATCCTAACGACATCGATACCTTCCTTCCCAGATTGCTGCGCGAATTCTTCGACAAACCTGCCGAGCTGCGTTTGCATTCTCCACCGTCCACGTTCATTATCTCTTCCGAAGGAAGAAAGCGCGGTTTAATGTATTCCGTTTTAATTAGGTTCCAGGTGACGAGCCTAGCCGAGGGCGTAGCCGGGGAAACTCGAGGCTCATCGAGAATGCATTGCGCGAGTCGATCAGCCGCGATCCGCGATCTTATCCGCGCGATCTTCGCAACGAGATTACGCGGTTGTCTGAACGGATTCATAATTGGCTGTCGGCTGGGAATTTCCTTTTCCCAGGCGTGTCGCGTCGATCGCGACGAAACGCGATTAACGATCAATCAGAGTTTTCCACCACGCTCCGGGGCGAATTCGCGGTCCCGCGTCGTTTCGAACAATTATCAACTTCCACGATTGCTCGAATTTCCGAATTCTCGGATCCCGACGGGTCGATCTTCGTAAATCGCGAGGACGACGAAACGACCGAAAGGACTGTAGATCCTTCGCGGTCAAACCCACCACGACTCCTCAATGGCTCGGCATAATTCACAGCGAACATCCCCCTCGGCCCTTTCTTCGTTCCCGCAGAACGTGGCCCAGCCGATCGCGTTTTCCCCGTATTACCTACAAATACGAGTCGATAAATCATCCGACGAATCTTCGGCGTGGCTCGATCCACGACGGCTCTCCATTGTCGGTGGTCCACGCGCTTTGTGCGAGTTCTTCTCCTCGGCATCTGTCCCGCACCACGCACCAGCGACTTGGCCCTTCTCCACCCCTCGCGACTTCCCTTCGACGTCTCTGCCATTTTCTCTCTCCCCTCTCGCTCACCGTGTATCTCATAGAATTCTTCGTCGCTCGTTCTCCATCCCCGATTCTTCTTCCCTCGCCTCGTTGACCCGCTTTCGCCGCCCTGTCTCCGCTGCAGCCCCATCTTCTCGCCCTCGTGGACCATCCGGACGCGAATTATTGCTAAGTAACGGCGGCGCACCGGCAAGAGCAGCCTTTTTATTACACCCTCGGATTATAACGTCTCTGTCATCCCCGGGGATAATTTATCGAGGCCAGAGGCGGAAGAGGGGTGCGGCGACGCCGCGCGTGAATTTATCGACGGGTGTCCGTATAAAACAGCCGTGCCATGCGAACCGCAAGGGTCAAACGAACGCGCGCGCCACGTCGTGGTTTTTCTCCACGAATACCAGCGCAGAATCCTCCTTTGCGTTGTTACAGACAGGGAGAAAGTCGACGCGCGTTTCTTTGGCACGAGCTGTCGCGCGTTCGCCCTGTTCATCCGGTCAGCTTATCGGACAGCCGATCTGCCTGGACCTTCCGCTTGCCAGGTGACTGCCGGTACTAATTAAGCTGTCCAGCGGGCCAGTTCTTTCTCCCTAAATCGTTGCCACGGTACACGAGAGCCTAATCCCGTTCGCGCGCGAGAAAACATCGTGGCGTGCATGGGAGCAGATCGAAAAACGGTGACAGACCGTCGAGAAACCTGACCCCGATTTTGGCATTCGTAAGGAGACTCTGGAGTATCCTGATCCCTCGGAATCCTATTACCCGCATCGGCGAACAGACTTATTTTCGCGTTAAGGATCCACGATAGATCCTTAATGGCGACGTTCAACCCTTCTAACGCAGAGGCCTCGCGCGCGAATGCGGTACGGGGGGATAATCCCAAGATGGACGTGCCCGGCTCTATCAAATTTGCGGATCGGTGGGAAAGTTTGACGAGTGACTAAAATTGCCGTCGTTGTACGCGTGACAATGCACGTGGTCTATGGTCATTGGTAACTCTCGTCGAACGTTGAGCGACCGTATCGCGTCAGCCATCTATCGAGTGTTTCTGGATACCGTGAAAGGCTACAGATGTCCTTCGGAATGGCATAGATCTTCCATCGGGAGACTTTATTGTCCTCTCAGCTTACGTCCAATTTATTCGCGTAAAATTCTTTCCATTTTTTTCGACGTAACCGATTCGAATCAACGGGGAGGGGAGGTACGTTACATCCAGGACGCCGTTACTTCCATCCGCGTTCCGCCATTGTTTCCACGCGACACTTCCCGCTGGAAAATTCGTCGAAAGTTGGCCGGGTCGTCGAACGCTGGCCTACATTCGAACTTTCCGCGAGTAGCCGAGTAAACATCGTGTGGAAAATCCGTGTTCCGCTCGCATTCGCCACGTGGCGCGCGTTGTGACGCTAGTCCTCCGGCTGTCTGAGATTTCCCCGAGTTTCCGAAGCCGTCCCACCCCGACTGCTCGTCAACAACGGCCGTTCCCGGGGGATTTCGGGACAGGTGGCAGCCACCGAGGTCTCAGACGAGAGCCACGCTCCAGGAAGCGTCGCGGGACGTTTTCCACGGCCGACATCCTCGCGGTAACATGTGGTTGTCGTAAAGCGGCCATCAGCCTGCCCGGAAACGGGCTGGATAAACGCGGCCAGCGTCGGGCTTCCGCGTCCACAGCCGGCGCTCTTGTTAATTTAATTATCCCGCGGCTCGATCCGGTTAAAAAGTTACGACGCAATTAGTATAATAACAAGTGGACGCATTCCCGCGGATTCGTTAAATCGCAAGGAACACGGATGCAAGGAACATTCAGTGCGTATCGGAGCTATAATACAATCGGCCGTCGTTGACCAAGCGTAGACGCCAGGCGGATCTTTATCGAGGATAAAGTGGAGCTTGGATGCCGGTGCGGGGAAAAAGAGGGTAGGTTGGGGAAAATGGAACGCGTGGAAATTTTCGCGGTGACGCGCGCGAACAAAGATCGGCCGACGGCCTGGCTAATAACAAAGCTGTCCCGATAAAAACTGCAACGCGGCCGCGTGCCCTCGTGGAATAATACGACCGCGATGGAGCATCCGCCCGGCGCGCAAAGGGTTAAATCAAACACCGCTCGAGGCTCGAATTAAAAGCGTCACCGTCGCTTTATCATCGTTTCCCCTTTGCCGCGCGATTTCGCGCGGACAGCCGGTTCTCTGCCCGCCGAATTAGCCGCTGTAACCTTTTGTGATCGTCGCGCGCCCTCGAGCCCGCGCGCGCGCAAGCCGTGGGGGCCATAGACTCGAACGGGGTCGCTGTATGGATTTCGTATTTTCTCTCCGGGAGCATTAATAAAATATGGCTTCATTGAATTGGTTATCCCGTTTCTGCGCGCCGTTCGCCGCGTATATCAATCCTATCCGATAAAGCATCGCTGCATAGTCGTACCGAGCGAACTGCCCTCCTGTTTGCCCACCTCGCAGGCTGTTTTAAAGCCTGCCCGAGTGAGCCGGGCGAAATAACGCCGGTGTCCGTGACTGCTCGCTGAATTTTTCCCGTGTTTGCTCTACGCTGTTGTATTAACTCTCCATGCCAATCGTCTACCAACTTTCGACATTCCATTTCGAACCTTCGCGATGCACCTACTGACGCTCGGTATGTGGTCGCTCAGAGTGTCACGCCTGCGGTGTGTCAGCTATGCCTATTGTCATGCACCGCGTGCTCCGCTTCGTGTCAACGTTGACAACGTATAAAGCCTGCGAGATAGAAGCGTTGATCGTTTGCGTGGGATTTCTTTGTAGTATTCGAAGTTGAAACGAAGTCGGACGAATTCCGCGGCAACTTTGGATCGCGATCGAGCCGATCGAGGAACCGTCGTAGGGCGTAACGAGGTAATCACCATCGGGGAAGGGTCTGGCGTGATTTATCGACGGATCCTAGCGGTCGTAATTCAAGAGGGTGTTGAAGGGACCGCAGGAAACGCTAATAGCCGTTAATTTCCTCGGGTCGAGTCCTGGAACACGTGGTTCGGATCATCTGAAGGGAAACGCCGAATGATCTTTGGCTGCCACGTGCTGCCTGGTAACACGCTGAGGCACATGGCAGGAGGGCCACGAAGGACACTTCCAGGTCGGTGTGGGTGTTGGAGAAACGTTGCTTTTGAAACCGAATATTCCGTGACCGCGAGGGATCCGGGAACTCGTCTTCGCGGAAGGACATGTCCTCGAGCTGTCTTCGCCTGGACGCTTTTCTGTGTCCAGCGTTGATTTACGCGGTTATCGCGTTTCGATATGCGAATATACCTTATGGGGATCGGGCGCGCGTGTATTCGGGAAGGATTTTGGAATAAAACGGGGAGATTAAAGGAAGCTGGTGAAATTCGAAATAGTTGCCGCGCGCATCGCGTGCCTGCGTTCGAATTAGCGCAGCCGAAGCCAAACGATAACCGGCGGAATTCGTGCCCCGCCCAGGAGAAAACTAATAAACGTTAATCCAACGAAGCAGAGACGATCGTGCAGGAAGTTGGCGTACGATCGCGGGCGGAAACTCGGCTCGTTGCCCCCGACAAAATGCACGCGCTGTCTAAAATCCGCGTGCAATTAGCTCGGCGAGTTCTATTAAAATAAAGCCCGCGGCTTTTATAAACGAATCAATTTTGCTGGCGCTGGTTGCTCGTCCACGCGGAAACGCGTTTATTTTTCCTCTCGATTATCGGCCACGACCGCGTGATCCAACATCCAATGATTCCTCGTTGTTTCCTCTACGGGATGAAAAGGGAGGGAGAGCGAGAGAGAGAGAGAGAGAGAATAAAAAATACGCACGAAGATCGCGCTGTATTTTCGACCGGAAGCTGAAATTACCTCGACCGTGTTCCGAGCGGATACCGAGCCTCCTTTATCGTTATTATTTCCGATGCTCCAGAATGAAAATACATATTTCCCGATTCGTTGCTCTTCGAACGAGTAAAGGATGTCAAAATAAGGTGGCTGTTTATGCGGGTATTTACGCCGGATGTATAGAGGTACGAATCGCTCGCGGGACTTTGTCGCGTTTGCTCCGCGGAAAGCTGTCGATACCTTTCGCGCGATACAATTCGAGTGACGGAAACGAACCGCGACAAAGTTAAGTAAATGGCCGTTGAAGGATTGTACGCGATATTCCGATTGTATGAGAATTTGTAAATATGAAATATATTTGGCGCTTCTTTCGCGCGGTGAAAATATACCGCGTCAAAGAGCATCGCGTAAAAATGGTCGAGGACGATAAATAAAATAATAAAAATCGAAAAATTTGCGAAACAGTATTGCATGAACAATATGACACGCGTAGCAAGAAGAAAATTGCGAGATACAATCGGTAAAATTAGAAAATAATTCGATTCTGTAGACTATACGTTTAATAAACGTTTAGCGGAGATACGTGTCGTGGTGGCGCTAGTGAGTTACGGAGAGTCGTCTTAAGGCTGCCGATACACTTGCTCTCGCAAGGTTTAGAGAACGTACGCTGTAGGAAAAATAATTTCTTATCGTTGGAAGAATGTTTATTCGTAGTTTTATATTTAGTCATAGTTTCGAACGTCGACGCAGACATTCCCATAAGACAACCGTATAATTACGCGAAAGTAAACGAATAACGAAAGAAGTCTCGGGTGTATAATAACTTCGCGCCGAAGCTGGTTTACGATATAATTATTTTCGCAATTACTGCAACTACGTAATTGTTTCTCGGGAAATTAATTTTGACCTTTACTCGAACAGAAACTTTGTACATTTCGCTGGGTTTCAAAGTCTGACTTCAGCAATTGCACATTTCATACAAAAATCACGCAGACTTTTCGCGTGCGTGATACCGCTTTGACTATCGAAGCGGATAGAATGAAGTACAGCGTTCGCGAGTTAATCTCAGTTAATTACACAAATGCCGCGATTAGTTTAAACTCCCCATTTCGGTATATTTATATTTATATTCGTGATTTGCTGGTAAACAGATACGTACACACACAGGCGAGAATTCCATTTCGAATTTCTCATTAAAATATCCGCGACTCGATAAAGAATCATGCGATTGAAATCGATTTCCGGTTTTCATTAAAGCGACTTACGAATGTGTTTGCGTCCCCTTCGCTTTCATCCTTTCACCTTCCGATGTGCAAGACAACTTTCAATTCGCGTGCAAGTGCCCGGAAATACGAGGAACGGGGGAAATTTGGGAAAAATTGGCAGAGCTCGTGTGACACGTGAACTTTCGTCGACAAACGTGTTCCTAAATTAAGGAATATTTACGCGCCCTTTTCCCATCGATGGCCCTAATTATCGTGGTCCACTAGTACGGTATATTTAGCCACTGGTTACAGGTCGGTAGTCGGAGTATTAAATTTCCGAATCAGCTCTTTCGAATTCCCTTTGACGCGGGTGGAAGCCGTACATTCGGGGACGCGTTTCGAGCGACCTGCGCGAGTGGTGCCGCTTTGCACGGAATTCATGAGAATTTACGAGCACGTACGCGACAGCCGGAAGTTTCGCTCGTGCCGAGGGCGAGGCATTTTTCAGTTTCCCAGGGCGGCAAGAAAGTGGCGCGATCGGTGCGCGTCGTTTATGGTCCCGGGCCCGTAAATAGCCAGGGCCGTCGTAACCTTGCTCGTTCCGTTCCGCGACCCTAAATCACTCAGAGCCGAGAGTCGCTACCGCGTCTATGGCAGTCGGTGTCGGGACATTGAACGGTGATTACGAGCTCGGCGACTGTCGCGAACAAAGCTACCTGAAGCGTTCGGAAAAAGGGACCGTGACACTGTTATCCCGCCACCTGCGGGCCGAGAGCGTCTCGCGGAGGAGCCGGGGCCCCATGGTCAGCCATATCGATTCGTTCTTCCGGGCGTGGGCTCGCCTTTGTCCGGAGTCTTCCTGTTGCTAGCCGTTGAGACAACGTTGCGAGTGTTTCGCGATGAACTGACGCATTGTACTCCGGCTAGCACAATGGAGGGAAAAGAAAGTGAAATGGACGAACGCTGACAGGCCCCTGATGCGAAGTTACGGCTCAATCGTGCCTCCCGTGGTCAGGGGCCGCTCTTTCAAAGACTTCCGTTACATTGTAACGCTTAAATCGTTGCGTTTCCGACGCAGCACGCCGTGGACCATGCTTTCACGGAATTTTCTCGTCGACACAATGCATCGTTCGTTCTAAATGGCTACTCGAAGGGTTTAGTCTCGATGTGTACGTAGCTCCGATCTGTAAACGATTGTCCCACTGGCGAAAAAAGCGTTTCTAATTTCATTTGAGGGGAGAGAAAGCGCGTCGAAATAAATTATAGTCTTAGGAGACTCGGCAATTGGTACGTGACAGACCTTACGAGATTCTCAGATGCCATTGATCGTCGATGATAAAGTTTTTGGAACATATTGCGAGTCTCTGTTTTATCTAGCAATTGATCATTGCTCGTTAACATAATCGCGACAACTTTTCTAGGATTATTAAGCAACGCGTGTATATTTTTGTCATGCGATGATACATGCGCGTCGAGAACTCTACCTCACTCTATATCCAATATCGTAACGAGCAACACGTGTACAGATGAAAGGTAAAGTGAGCATATCTCCGTTCGTGATATTGGAAATTTATAGACAGTTATTACGTCCCTGCATTACTCACGATCCTACTTTGATACTTTAATATTGAAACTACCGATCTAAATATCACGTATATATCCAGAAACGCTAAATAAAATGGTCGTAACGAAAAATAAATATAATTCCATCTCTTTGTAAATGGAAAGCAGAGCTGTGTACGCTTTCTACAATTGCGAAGCTAAAGAGTCCCAGATCTGACGTTTAAGTCTCCAAGACCTCGATAGCCAACGGGGCTCTCGGAATCTTCGCCGTGGAATGGATTTCGACTACTAGTGACCTTGAGACAACCTTGCCCTCCATTGGCATTCAGCAGCCGGGTCCGCAACCTATTTTCTCGCAAATGGTGCCATTTCGCTTTACGATTGGAAGAGAGCCTCCCGGCGCGTTGGCTCTCCGGCTGCAAGCGTAAATTATTAAATATTAACGATCCTGTCGGTGGTTCGTTAATGACGGTCATAGAGAGTGCTCCATAAAATCGACGCGTACACCTGCGTGAGGGCGCGCCCCGGCGAGATACGCGTCCCTTTCGGACCGCGAGGGACCATTAGCCTGGACGATTTTACGATCGGCAGCCAAGGGCCCGAGGATTCGACGCGAGCGCGTCTGGACCCTGGTCCCACCCTCGCAGACCCTGGCGATCTTCAATTTCGTGATTTACGGCGGTTCCTCCTCGAGATCCATTAGCGTTCGCATAATTGGTCGGCCGCAAATCGACACCAAGCGCCGCAATAAATAGCGCCGGAGAGGTGTTAAGCCATATTTAAATTCAGGGGTGTGTCATTGCCGGCCAGCCTTCGCTGATAGCCCTAAACTACTCTACTCGGCGCGCAAATAACCGTCAAGGTTTCCCTTCTGCCACCCTTTGTCTCTCTCTCCCCGTTCATCCTCGAAACGGTGTCGCTGTCGAACTCCCGGTCCCATTTCCAGCGAGGATTACCGTCCAAGAGCCAGCGTATTAATCATCATTGCCTCGTGCCGGACCCGCTCCCGCCTTCCTTCGGGGCTAGCCGACAAATCGCGCGTAACGATGATCGAGGACGAGTCCTCGTGGATTAACGAATTAGTCCATCGAAGATCGTGGCGCGCCGATCTTCGCGGGTCCCTGTTTTCGCTGACTTCTGCCCGTCCTCCGCGTGTTCCCGAAGATTAACGAGCCCTGCTCGCGGCAAGCCGAACACTGGGATCCTGTCACGCGAGATAAGCTACACGAGGTCTTCCTCGCGCGATTCCAATCCCTGCCGAAACTGGCACGCTTCTCGACGCCCGTCCTCGTCGCCGGGGAAGTTTAGGCCAAGCGACGACGCTGAGAAACGGGTTCAAGGGCTGTGGCGAAAAATTACCTACTCCGACCAACTTTCCCCCGTGCTACTGGTGCACGAACTCTAGTTCTCGCGAACTTCGGATCAGCTCGGCGAGATTTAGGAGCTCTGCGGTTATTAACTCAACGCCGATCTTGCTCCCGATGACGCTCGGGTTTGCCTGCTTTAACGCCGGAATTCGCGAAATCGGTTGCAGCAGCCGACCGTTGAGAAGGTAAACGCGATAATGGAATACACAGAGGAGGGATGAAGAACGATTCGGTTGACAAGAGGCAACGGCGGACAGGTTCGGCCAGCGTGGTTAATCGACGCGATAAATCGGCGAAAATTCCAGTCCACGAAGGGGACTTTACCGCGTAACGACTTCTCTCGTCGCTCGGCGGCGGCGGCCAATGATATGGGGCCGCGTGCTTACGGGAATCTGGGGAGCTACACGTTAACCGAGGGATTTATATCTGTATAAAGGCGTGACTAAAAATCGCCATATATCACCGTTGCACCGTGTTGCATGCCGGTTACGACCCTACTGGGGTTGGTCCACGAGGCTAAGCCGGGGTAAACCACCAGTCGTTTGTCATGCTTTTTACTAATAAGCCGTTCTCCTGCCGTTCCACGCGCGCTTTAACGCGGTCACGATATCGCAGGGGCCTGGAAAATTCGGCCACGCGTGCTACCTGTTCGATCCGCAGTCGCGGCAGAAATATGAGAAAATCCGTGTCGCGAGCTGGTATCGCAAGCTTCGGTCTAGCCACCCTCTAGTGGAGCCGAGCCATCGGACAAACGGAGATTCGGTAGATTTTTTCGCCGATAATCGGCAATACGTCGCCGGTGGAAGATGTATCGCGGACTCGCGGGCTATCTCGAACGGATGTAGGGAGCGCAGGGGGGATGCACGAGGCGCGGGGGTCGGAGCGGCGTGGCGTGTTTTCGTGGTAAATCTTCGAAATGGGATGGATCTAGCTTTACACCGCTCGAACAAGGTCTCGAGGGCGGGAAAAATTGAGCGGTAAATAATTCGGGCTGTCGGAATGAGGCCGCGTCCAGCGGTAACTGATACCCCCGAATTTCATCTGGACACACACGCTTAGCGGGTAAACAAACGGCACTTCATAAACCGGCGGCCGCGATACGATCTAGCCATTATTTATTGACCTTTCGGATTTACCGTCATACATGCGCACTCGTGAAATTAGTTTCCCTTGAATTATCTTTCGGTGCAGCCGGCCGATCGTCCGCCGATAACTGGCCGTCGAAATTATTGCGCCATTGAAATCCATTTTTCCACCGCCGACCGACCGATCCGCGGAGAGAAAAGATTCAATCTTCCGGGATCCGCGCATCGATCCGGCGCGAAATTATCGACGAAACCAGCGCGAGGAATTAGCTGGGAAATAGCGGAAGGTAGAAATCCATCGGGATGAAAATCACGCGTGTTCGACGTAACTCTCGGTAAACGTGGCACCGGGGTTAAAGACGAAATTTAAATATTCCTACGGCCGGGTCCTCCGTCTCGACCGTGTCCGCGTTCTCCGCACCGGTGCAACCCTCCGAAATTCGTTCCACTCCGTGTCCGCGTTGCCGGACGTGAAATATAAGGCAATTTCATGAACCATTAAGAATGGAAGTTCATAAGTCGGCAGCACGTGTTTTCGGTGTTAACCCGTGTAGGAGGCGAAATGAGATTTTTCGAAGGGTGCGGCCGCCCCGGCCGTCCCTCCGCCTCGGCATTGACGTATAACGGGTGTCCCGCGGGGTGAATGCAGGCAGCGCGCGAGGAAATATCCGTCTTCCTCCCTGCTCGCGGCCTCCACTGATCTGCCCTCGAAAAACCGCCCTCGTTCTCCGTCTCGCGGGGTGGAAGCGATTTTTTACGGCCTCGCGTCGAAGGTTAACCTTATGGATGGGCTCAGATTCCCGAAGGGCGCCCCCTTGCCCCGCGTTCTCCTCTCCTCCTCTCTTTGCTCTGGAACGCGAGGAAGGTTGCGCGGATAGACGGCAACGCGTGGAAAATGGCGCGTCGAGGGGTGCGTGGCAGCGGGAGCTTTATAATTTTACCCCTAATTTATTTCGCAACGGAGCTAATAAAAATCCGAGAGGCACGATGTATCGATGGTTTCGAGGGCGCGAGGATGGCGCGGGTAAGGTGAAAAAGTTGCGCGTCCTCGGAGCGCGCTTGGAACAAAAGAAGCAACCCCTCCACGAGGTTTTTCTACCCTTTCACGAAATTGCTATCGATCTCCGGCGGCCGGTAGCAACCGAGCCCGACGTCGATTGTTTGCTCCGCTCAATCATAGTAATTACAGCCGGCGTTCCGGTTTCGTGTCGATACGTTGTTGCAGATTTTTCTCGGTCAGCACGTGGCGAGCGCGTTACCTGTCACGCGATTTTTTCCCTCTCGCCTACCCGTTCCTCGCTAACTCGCTGATTAATCGAATTAACGCTGAAAATATTACAGTGGATCGGGATAGAACGCTAGAGAGAGAGGGTGGCGGAGAGAGAGAGAGAGAGAGAGAGAGGGTAGCTTTAACGTCTCTCTGGGCTGCCGTTTTATTTTCGCGTCCGCGGGGCGCGATGTTTAATTAGTCATGGGGTTTCGAGCAAGCGGCTCGTTCGCGGCCAAAGGTTTCGGCTCTTTCGCAATTATTCGCAATTACATTTTGCCGATCGATGAAGCAGCACCAATTTTATTATTATTCCAGCAACATCGGCGGGAATCGCGCACCCGCGTCTGTACAATAGAGAATTCCAATCGTCCGCGCGATACGTACTCGCGATAAAAATTAATTAACACCGCACCGGCCCTCCGCTCTCCCGTGCCCTCGGTCGCCTCCATGGATGCGTCGCGAATATTTTACGAATAATAAAACAGCATCGGGCGCGCCCGATCGTTAACAGAAATGGCGCGGATAACACCTGCGGCACCACGAGACTCGTACCGTCGCCATCTTTTTACCTACGAGCACCTAGTCATCCATTAATACCGATAATTCCGCGCGACCACTTAAAGGAATTGCCGAATCGCTTACAACTGGACCCCCCCTTCGACCTTTCGTCTTAAACCTGCCGGACTCGATCGCGAATTCGAACGAATTCGATCTAATTCGAATTGTAAGAATCGGTAGGAAAACGTGAAAACGTATGGAGGAAAAATTGACCCCGGTTAACCCCGATATCTGGAGCGCGAAGTAAAAATTAATATACAGGATAGAGCCTATCGGGGACCAGGGGTGTGCCGAAAAAATTCATTTTCTGCCTCATAAACGGGCAGATGGGTATCGCGGGACAGCGGATCGGTAGCTGGAAGGCTTCCAAACGGGGCGGCTTCCGGAACACGGCCGCGATACCGGCACACAGGGCTCTGTAATAAACGTTTACACTGGCGCGGAAACGCGCGAGCGCGAAACAGGTCCTGGCCCTTTGGCGCCCTCGAACCGGGGGCCAGCCGTGCCCGTTAATTTATTCTATTCTCCCGGAATATGCTTGGCGTTACGAAGGCACGCGGCGCAAAAACCGGCGGTATGAATGTCTTTAATAGTAGCAGCGTCGGTTGACGCTGCGAGTTTTGACAGACAGCTCCTCGGGGTACAATGGGGGCCGAGCCCGGCGCACAATGCGGCCCGGGCACAATCGCGTGAAATTATACATGCACGTACGAGTTCGCTTAGGTACATGGAGCATTCAGCGCGTTAACGGAATAGGAATACGAAATTCGAATACAATATACGCGGTTTAACCTGCCAGCTCTAACCCGTCCTCTGCCCCCCGCCTTCCCTCTCTTTCCCGGTCTCTTATTCTCCGTATCCCCTCGTCTCTCTCTCTCTCTCTCTCTCTCCCCCCGACAGGCTCTCTCGTTCCGCCGTGCTCCTCACTGGTCGCGATGAATGCACCGAACGTTCTAATGAAGATAGACACGAGCACCCCGTTGCCTGCCACTCGTCTGCTCCCGTTCTTTTCTTCGTCGCGCTTCTCCTTTCCATCCCTCGAGCATACCTGTCCCTCCCCTTTCTCTCTCTCTCTTTCTCCTTCTCGATTCCCTTCGCTTTTCTCGTGACACTCGACTGGAGAGTTTCGGTCCTGTCGTTTAACTTCGTTTCGCGGGCTGAATAGGGGAGCCGGGAAGCTAGAGGAGGGCCGCAGGTAGAAGGAAAGGAAGGGGGTTGTTACCCGGCGAGACTCCTCGTGACGCAGCTCCGCGATCTTATTATTATCCTCGTCGTTATTATTAGTGTTACCGTGAAAGGATAAGGGGCTCCACCGGCCGAAGGGATGTTTAACGAGTACTGACACGATGGAATTCGATAGCCATGTATGAAACCTTTCCTTCTTCAACCCTTTTCCTCCCCTCCGGTCGATGATCACGCGCGTAGGTGACTTTTGTGCGAGCTGTCAGGATTGTTGCGTGCAACGTTACCACGACGACCCTTTAACTCGCGCTTCGAATCCAGGAAATAAGGGCTACGCGATGTCTCGTCTGCCTGCCTCATTGTTAGCCTAGGCTCGCTACGCGTATGACATTTGCCACTGGGTCGACGCCGGTATAATGTCTGACTGGTCGTTGAATTACACCGGCTGTCGGGCGGTGGGTATGGCGGCACGTACTCGGGAGAGGAGAAAAAGCCGTGGTGGTGGAGAGGGAGAGGACAAAATCGCGATCGTGTTTAAGTATGCACCGACAGGAACGTCGCGTACGGAATGTCGGTGCTTCAACAGGGTCACGTGTGTTTACCTGTATATATCCACAGGAAATGTATTCAGTGGTCGCGTAGCCTTCACCGGTGACGCCAGCTGGTTCATTTATCTTGCAGGGACACTCTTGCCCGTGTCCCTTTATTTTTCGCTCGCTATGACGATCTCCGACGTGCGCGCCTTTTATTCCCCGCAGGAGGACGCGAGTCGGCCAGCTTCCTCCCCTATCGACGTGACAGCGATCGAGAATGGCTTCTTTGTCTATCGGGATCGGCTCCTTCCTTCGTGCCCTCTGAAAACGCTCTCCTCTGTTGCACCGTGAGAACCAACTTCCTCGGACATTTCGAGAACCGTTTCACGGAATGCTATCGACCGGCCGTACTCGTGTTTTCGGTAGTAGACCCGGTCCTTTCGCACTCCCTCCAACGACCCGCAACGCGTACACCGAATGTGATATACGTGGATAATAACGATTAAAGCGATGCGATCAAAATATATACGCTCGTGTAATTACGTTTCCGCATCGATAAAATATTCATTTCGCCAAAAGCAGAGGCATACCGGTTATACTGACTGGTTTGCCAACTCTGGCGTTAATCTTGGGACGCACGAAATTATCGGCATTGCGGTCCTCGAATTTTCGCCGAAATTTTCTGTCCAGCGAAAAATTATGGGGCGGTATCGAGTGTTCTTAATTGTAGGACTACCCGTCTCTGATGTATAACTAAATGCAACGCATGCAGTTGGTATTAATTAACAATGCTAATTAATCGGTAGAATTTTTATTGAAGGAAGCTACATCAGCAATGGTGAAAATAAAATATTCGAAATAAGCCGTTTTGACTAGGCGATAGTTCTATCGTCGAGGACCAATGGCTCATGCCTCTACATACTCGTGCCTACATACTCGCAATGTCAGTACATTACATTGACATGTTATCGATTTATGCTTGATTTTAGGTACGTGTGTATTTCCTCTTCCATCATTAACGATGGAAAAATTTTACCTCGAGCGTGTGTTTAATTTCGGAGAACTAGTAGGTGTAAATTCATAGCTTGTTCCGCTGGCATGACAATTTTTGCTGCAGCTAAATAATCTTGCTCTGTTAAATGACTATTCGTTTCGATCTCCTCGATAGATAATAATTTTCGATACTCGCGAAATCCTTTATCTCAGGCACGAGATTTACGTAGTAAAACTTGCTAGCAAGCAGCAGCGCTTGAACCTTAAGTCTATGGACCTCGTTCTTGTTAAATAGACTTTAACGAATTGCCAAGCGTCTAAAAATATTCGCTGGAAATGTAAATTTAATATTCCGACAATCAAGATGAACGGAGAGTCTTGTTTATTCGTACCTTTCGTTCCCGTTAGAACTAAAACTTCCGACGATCCGCCATTTTACCCGATAGACCCTCTCCGGAGGACTCGTTTTGAATCGTCGCGACTGAATGCCTAGCTGAAGATTCTCGAACGAAGGTATTCGGCGTGGACGAAGTCGATGGATGAATTTTGTAATTTATCGCCGCTGCTTCGACCTGTTTGCCCAAGTTTCGGCTCGTTTATTCTTTCCCTTTCGACTTCTTCCCGACGCTCCTCCATCCCCGAGCGTTTTCTCCGTCTCCCCATTCCGCTGCAGGTTTTCTTCCCTCGCTTTTTCGCCTGTTTGTTAATTTTCTGCGCCAACGGGACGAGTCGATCGGTCGCCGGATTTTCGCTCCTCTTCTGCTCGTCGACGTTCCGGCAGATGAGAATTTGATGAGGTAAACACGGTCTACCGTTCTCCTTTTTCTCCTCCTTCTTTCCCTTTCCTTTTTTCTTTCTTTTCCACGGCTTCGCCTTGCCTTTTGGCGCAGCGCTCGTAAATGCGCGCCCTAACGGAGATTTATGCGCGCCGATCGCAAATTAATGTTGACTCCGCGCCGCCACCGTCTCGACGCAGTTACTCCACCCTTCTTCCGTCGCGCAAGCCGATCCGATCGGTTCCACCGATCCTCTGTAACCTCGGAGGAGGTTTAATCTCTCCTAGCCACGGCTAGAGGCTTCTTCCACGAGCTCCGCCATTTTGTCGCGTCGTTTCGCAGCTTCCTGTCCACGTTTATCGTAACCACGGATTTTTCCGCGAGAAATCGTTGGAAAATCACCACGATCGCTTCGCATACTCGAGAAAATCGAGGTAAAACATAGGTGTCAAACGGGTACCAGAGTGAAACTGGGTACTGACCTAGGATCGCGAGAAATTTAGCGAAATCGTGAAATATTTGTTCGTGCAATTTGAACGCTATCAAGTGTTTAAACGGGTTTTAATAAATAATAATTTACGATAAACTGTTTCGCGAATTCACTCTATGCAATTTATTTCAGCTATTCGAAACGATACTTTATAACCCAATTATTCTGCAACTGTCGGGGGACCGAGTCGAGTCTAACTCGGCGTCTTTCGACTACGCGTCGGGGCTCTCGTCGCGACGAAAAATGAAAAGAAAAAGATAATTAAATAAAATCGGGGACAGCAATGATACGCAATTTCATCTTATTTTTCCCTATCATACCCGATGCTTCGAACCGGTATCAAATGCATCAGATTTTTCCGGCGAAACGCGATTCGTTTTAAAATCCCCTCGACACCTGGAAAATTAATACGTCATCAACCAGTCATGCATATTAGAAGCGGACGGCGAGAGCCGTTCGTTCGATATTGCGAATTCACGAAACCGCCAGATTAATTATCGGCGTGCAGCTTGAATATTTGATGGCGGCGACGTCAGCCGGGGCGGTTTTTCGATCGGCCGTTCGGTCAGTCGGTAATAACCGGGCGAAATCCTCTTAGGAGCAGGGCCACGCGCCTTGGTACCAAGCCTCGGTGTTTTGCCTGACGGCTGCTTCGATCTTGGCCCGGAGCTTGCTCGTTCGAACGAGCCGTGTTTAATTATTCCCCGTAAGAGGCTTACCATTAGACACGTCCTTCGGAATTGAAGCCGGCTTGGCGCCGCTCGAGTGCGTAATAACTTGCTCGTAGCGTGTACCACGTGGCCGGCTGGGAACGACGACTCGGAGGATCGAGAGGATCGCTTGCGTCTTTTCTTCGCTCTTTTTCCCCTCTTTCTTCGTCTTTCACCCCCTCGCCGATATCAGAGATGTAGAAAAATCGAAGAGACACGGCGGATGGTTGGTTCCGAGGCAGCTTCCTCCTCCGGTTGCTCGCGACTTTCTTGCCAACTTCGTAGATTTTCCTCGTTAAGAGCCGGAGCAAGGCAAAGGAACGTTGGACTGTTACAGAAACAACGACGTCCTCGCTTTATTGTTCCAACTTATTCTCCGCGCTTGATCGATCACAAATAGCGACTCGAGTTCCTTCCCGCTCGTCATCCAGCGTCTTCCAGCTCGGGAGCCAAGCACTTCCCGGACCTCTGCCCGGAGAGGACGGGGCTCGCTTAGCGAGCGGGGGAAAATTAGGAGGGAGAGATGAAAATTTCGTCGTTGGAGGAGAGAAACGCGAAGGAATATTAGGAAAGTTTCGCGCGAAAAGTCGAATCTCTGCCTGACCCCGGCGAGACTTATTCTTCGGATTAAGGGGTGGCCGCTGAACGAACGCGATCGTGGCTCGGCATTTTTCGCGCTTCTCAAGACCGTCTGCCACCCTTTGCTTCTGTTTTCCCTTTCGAAAGTTTCCCGTGGCGTTTCTCCTATTTGCCGAAGGGGTGGTCTGGGGTGATCGGGGGTGGTGGAGGTTTGGTCGAGGACGGCTGCCGGCGCGGTGGTTGTTCTCGTATCGGTGGTCCGACGTAGGCCGTGTATTCGATTGCGTCGGGACGTGAGCGAAATAAAGCTACCACACGGCTAGGGGGTAGTCTTTCGCGTGTCGAGAGCCGTGTGTATACGTGTTTAACCGCGCGCCGGCGTCTCGAATTCTTCCGGCGTCGACGCGTCGGAATTTATGGGCCAGAGATGAAATTCGAAGGACTCGACTACGCGTTACGTTGTCTACAGGGTGATCCGCTTTGATTGAATATCTGGAGCCTGGCTGTCTCGAAATTTATACGCGGCTGGATCGATTTTTCGCCTGCACGAGCGAGCAGGCATTAGCCGGGGCTGTGGAGTCGCTGGCAGGATGGAGCACGATGAAACGACGATGAAACGTGGCCTGTCCGCGGAGTCGAGTCACCTGTGAAATTACTTCGGCGCGCGAACGGACATCGCGGAATTTTTATAGAGCCGGGGGTGACGAGAGGCGGCGGGAAATCAATTTTCGACGGACAGGCGTCGATTCCCCGGTCGTCTCGAGGCTCTTCACCGCGGTCGCTTGGCATATTTCATTACTCGTCCCCGGTCGTAATCGCAGTCGTCGTCGATCGAAGCGTAATTACCGGTGCAATTCTCGATAATACCGCTCGATCGAGAGAAACAGGTTTTCCAGCGCCGACCAACGTCGCGATCGGTTATATCTCGAGCGAGAGACGGCTTCCGAGTATCGCGAGGCTTCTGTTCGAAGGAAAAAGTTTATCTCGAAGCAGCGTGCGACCGTTCGACGCGAAACTCGCCGAATCCCGATGACGATCGTCTTAGACGGAAAGATAGAGGCTATCCATGACGAGTTGACAGGCTGGGAGGACATCTAGAAAGCTAGAATCGAGCCCCAATTACGATGAAACTGTAAGTACTGCTTTTATATAGTCTTTCGTCTATATTCGCGAAGTCTATGTCATAACCGATCAGCTAGACTGTCAAAACCGACAAGTGACAGGGGACAGAGAGCGAGGACAGAGTGTGAGAAGCGAGAACTGATTTAACATTTCAGCGTTATGATATCGAATGCTTCCTGCGTCATTAATTTTAACGCGAATGTACTTTAGGTTTCGCGTTAAAAGGATATTATCATCCCATACTACCCATAAGAACGCTTATGATTTTGCTCTGCACGTGCACTAAATATTCGTGGATAGCATCGATGGGCCAGTAGACGCGTTGAATAGGGAAATTAATGGCTAACTTGCCCATATAATCGGTACAGTAACTGAACTAACAGAGGTAGCACCCCTAATCGATGTCAATATGCACGGTATATCCGTTTTAAGTATCCACGTGCAATTTCGTCGAGTTCGTAGATGATCTGATATATTCGCTAGTGTATTCGCGCAATTTACACGCGCATGCGAGGAAAGATGGCAGAAAAGATAGCGTGCGTTCATCTACACGACTGATTAACTCCGCTGACACTCCCTCGATTACTGACAGTGAGAAAACCGAGACGAAGATCATTGACAGGCCCTAGCCAGACTGAGTGAGACACCATATGACAGAATCGGTGAAGTCTTGGAAATTATTGTGAAACAGAAAACTAACGCTGATACTGTCATATCCTATCTCACTCGACCTCTCTACGACCCACCGATGATCTTCGTCATTTTTCGGCCAAAAGCGATCACTGTCCGTAAGCAAGGAACTATCAACGGAGTTGGTCAGCCGCGAAGATGAGAGCACGTTCTGCCACCTCTTCTGGAACGCACTGTACATATCAGCAGAAGCTCGTGTATCTCTCGCAAGACGTAGCAATCGCGAAGAAATCCCTGTATCGCATCCGAGCACTCGCCGAAATCGAATTCCAAGGAACAGCGAGTTCTTCGAAGACTACCCCGCGTTATCTTCGCCCCTCTGCGCCGACAACTAACGACTCGTGCTGGCAATTTGACCGAGACAGTCGAAACGTCTTAATCCGATCGCTGACGATCGGCAGACTCGAGGAAAATTCAATTACCCGACGGAGTGGCCAAAAAGCAGCGAAGGTTTCCGGTTCCGGAGACAACGTTAAGCTTGTTTTCTCTCGCGTTCCTCGGGGAGAGACAGCGCGGAGACGATCGGAATCACGGAGGGTAGTTTTTGCCGGCGAATTAGCCGATTAGGAGCCGTTTACCCGAGCATTAACGTACGATCGTCGGTACGTCTCCTCCATAGGGGGTGGATCGCGTCGCTCTCACCCCGGAAAGCGTTGCCCCGACCTGCTCGAACAAATCTTCCCGCGCGGCCAACCCCCTTCCGGCTAACGAATGGAAACTTTCGCCCCGGGTTCGAACGAAATTTTACGGCCGGTCGTTACCCCCGCCGCGATTTTTCAGAGCAGGCTAACGAACGACGAAGAAAGTAATAAGGAGGGTAAAGTTCGGCACCGTTGTTTTCTTTCCCGGGTAATTGTTTCTAATAAATATGTTCCGGCCCCGGCAATTGATTCCCGGGGCTGGGAATAAAGGGGCTCATCTCGCGTATCCAATATACCCCGAGATCTTTAGTCCCAAGCACGAGGGGGCGGTATAAAGCAGATGGCGATCGTATAAAGTTTCCCGCGATTCGTTCTGCTCCCCTGCCGCGCCCCTCGAAAGCGGACGAAGCTCGCGGGGGCGGCAGCCACCCCCGTGTGCCGTGGTAAATAGCCGGTTAACGTGTGGCCAGGAGTGCATAAAAAATTGATGGGCTGCAATCAGGAAGCTTGTGCCGCGTCGTATCAACCCCCCTAGCATCACGATTTTATTACGAAACATCATCGAAGAGGTATTTGATTTTAGCGAATCCACTATGCGTTTATTCCATGCACGATAAAATTAAAAAATTAAAAAATTGTAGAAATTCAAAATGTGATAATTTATAATGGTGAGATCTGACAGGAAAAATACGTGACTAGTGTATAGTTAGACTAGTCATTGCAGTGCAAAGGGTTGAAGGATCTACGTCTGGTCGTGGGAAACCATGCGAATTCGGTTCGCGAATGAGGGTAGATTTAAGATTCTCAATATTGGGTCCTCTGATTAATCTCTTTTTGAGAACCTTATTTATATATAATGGTGGTCATAAAAATGATTTAAGACATTCGTACTTTTTTCCAAATATTCAACTTGGTTCAAGAATAGGGGTAATGAAGTGTCTGTTATAATAAATCATAGGTTTGCAACGATGTTGTCAGGTATGTTGTAGACCAACAGTGATTTTTGGGCCTCAGGAACCTTTCCTATTGGGCGGCTGTCAAAAGATCGTGCTTCGGGTTTTAGTTTATAATGTAAGAAAGTCGCAGTGTTAATAATGATTTTGCGTTTGCAATCGCTCTGGATCGTCATGGAACGATCGAGAGCGAACATCGAGAAGGGGTAACCTCCGCACGCGTGTCTCGAGTTTAGTTCGTAGAAGATTTTCGACCGAGCAAGAGATCGGTGTGTGAAGAATAAATTCTTTGAGATAAGAAATCTTTAATTTTAACCCGAGTTCCTTCGGTTCCTCGAACCACACCTCCTACAATAGGGACCCTCTGTTTTCTGGAGAGGCTCAATCTTACACAGAGTACAATACGGAGTCGAGATAGTTCTGTATGCGTTTTAATAAACGCTGCAATTTCATTTGAGAAATACTTAAGCCGTTAATCGGTTTTTGTTAGCAAATTGTTAGCAAAGAAAATGCATAACTTTGTAGGAAAAATACAGAATTTGGGTATTCGAAAATGGAGTACGGTGGTGGCTCGTGTTTATCGGTTTATGTTCGAACTCGGTGGCAAAATACGCGGAAAACTCGATACTCGACTGAGTTGGTTTGTCGAACGGGGAATGTTCGTTGCGAACTCATCGCCAACTCCGATGATACTTTTTTCCACGCGTGGAAAAATCCGCCATTCTTTCTGCTCCTTTTTCGCCCTCGAAACGGTCGTTACGCCAGAAATCGTAGAATTTCTGCCTAAAACCAAAGCTGGGAATCAAGGGATTCGAGGGAATCAAATGGGAAGATAGAAAGAGTTCCATAGTCCCTGCGAATATCGAGCTGGAATTCTAGATAAAGCCACGAGAGGGATCGTGCGGGTAGCGTTGACTTCACGGTAGAAAATTTAATTTCCAAGATCCCGAAGCCTCGGAGAGCGTGAAAAAGTATGGCGGCGCGAAGTATTATGAAAACGATCTTCGAACGACCCGTGAAAAATATTCGTCGGGACGCCAGGGGGTGTTGGAATGCAGCAATCGTTGATACTCGAAACAGGAATAGATCGATATCGGAGTGAAGTCTTTTATATATGCATACGTGAAATGAGTTGCAGATTATGAAAATAATTTATGACAAAAACTCAAAAGTCACGATTTCATCGCTTATTTTAAATTGTATTCGTTTGTATTGCAATAAAGCAAGAGGAATATTCAAAGGCGTATAAAACTGACAAAAATTAACGTATTGTAGGATGGCGAAACTGGTCTCGAGACACCGAAAATTCACGAAAGAACAAGAACACGATGACACAAACTCAAAATTCGTAGACTGATTTAACTTAGGAAAAGAACACTACGATAACGAAAACACACAAAGACGCACTCTTTTAAAACTCTCTTTCCAACACTAAGCAACTCACGCTTGTGTTGGTCACAACCGATTTCTAAAGACTCTGTTTTGGTTGACAAGGACCACGCTTTTATGCTTTCCTTAACCTACGCTTTACCTCCCCGTAGAGGAGTCGCTCAACTTAATTTTGTTACATAGAACAACTTTTCGATTTGCTTCTAGAAGATATCGGTCGGTTTGCAATTTATTTTTGTTGGCAATAGCCGATTCGCGATTTCTTTTGGTATCCTACAGTATCGTATCCAAACTTTTTCCAAATTTGCCCCAAGTACCATCTTTAACGACACGTACGCGTGTCATTTGTTTTCAATCCGCAGCGGGGATATTCGCAAGTCGAAAAATACAGAAAACTACAGAAAATTAGAGAAATTAAAAATTTGGTATATTTTTGTATTATAAGTAATATTAAACACAAATCAATTTCGACAAATTCTGTGCGTTTTAATATTCACATATTGACTTTAAATTCTCTACAGAAAAGTAACTGCGAAACGTTAACCCTTTGCACTCGGCGATCTTTTCATGACAGAACATAATAATTCGAAAAATTTCTGCCATAAAGTCGAGGATATTTTCGAAACGGTGAATAAGAAGTGCAAATTAATTGTAAAACGTAGAATTATTTTACTTCGATATTCCACGTATTGTTGGGCAATTTTAAATTCGAGATATTAATTAATAATGATGTTTAGAATTTGATTAAATGGTGACTGAGAGTCGCCTCTCGAGTGTAAAGGGTTAAATTTACTCTGCTGAAATCTACAGATCGCAAAGGGTTAATATATTTAGATCTGTCCTTAGAGCACCTACCAAAAATCGACACGAACTTTCCGGAATACCCAATATCTTTTTGCAAAATTTGAAGACACGAATTATTGGATTAAACTCGTGATCTCGTAATTAATTTTTAAAATTCATAATATATTTAACACCTCGAGTGAATCTTTAATATCATATGATTTAGGGTACTTCCATAACAAAGGTTCCAGAAAAAGGACAAATATTTGAAATAATAGTAATTATTAATTGTCTAAATAATACATATATATTGTGTATTTTATAATTACATTAACTGTGTGTATTACATATATGTAGATAAATTTATATGTATATACATACATAGCCTAGACTATAATAGTTCCCCTACAGCTGCTGCTGGTAACTTGACATACATATTCATGCAATTATTATAACAATTTGTGGTAATAACCAGGTTATTAATTGTATCTGTTCAAGATTTGAAGGATCAGTTAACATGTTTGTTGCATAAAATTAATTTTGGAAAATATTTCTTCGATGAAGCTTATTATTGTAAAATATGGTAATAGGAAAAGTAGAGTATACCTAGCTTGGCCAACAAGATCCCAGATTTCATTGATAAATACTTTTAAATAAATATCTTATATACCTCTTCTCAGTAAATATTTTTATTTCCCACTGACCAATTTATATCCGATATTATTTTTAATAAAATATTTCCGTAGAAATGCTCGACTTGCAGCAGGGAAAATTTAATTTACAAAGGGGTGAATTTCAAGTACAAAACCTGTATCGACATTCGGTCCCATTCGCGGGCCATATACGCGGACAGCGCGATACTTGGAACGAACGCAATTGCTAAAATTTAAAATCGCCCTGTTGGCGGGTCTCCATTTTTCTACCCCCATCCCGTGTCGCTAATTGAGATTCCTTTTAAGCAGCTTTCGAAGCTTGCCACCGTCCATTGTTTTGCCGTTCTTAAAGGACGTAAGTTCTTCGTGAACGGAGTTGCTCCTGTTTCACCGGGTTCCACGTTCTTCCTGGTAGTTTACTTTTAACCAACCAGGGTACAGGGTGATATAAAGGAGAATTATAATCCGATTACCCCCCCGCGCGGCAATTCTTTGCGCTGCTTCCGAAACTGGGAAGATCGCGGATCGCGATGGCAGCCGCGTGCGGAATTACAGCGAACCCCGTGAACCCCGAAGTTACGAGGCGATTAGTTTTGCGGCGGATAGTTGCGTATCCGGGAGCTGTATCGATAAATAGCGGTGCGCTTGGAAAACATGGAAATTCGTGCGGCAAAGCACGCTCCGCGCCGTCGACAATTCGTTCCGCTCGTTTCCAGGGTGGCCGGCGGCGGAATGAATCCGGCGGATCATCGACGATCGGCCAATTCAATAAATATTTATCGAAGATGGGAAATTTGGGAGGTCGAATACTGTTAGATTTTTCGAGTAAGCTGAGGTTTGTTTGTGGGATCCGTTAGACCTAATAATGAACCAGTAAAATAAACCTAATAAAAATTCCCCTCTTTGGGGGGATGAGGGATAAATTTTGGAGACGTTGGCTAATCTATGCCTGGTCAAGACTACTTATCTCACCTCCTAGTGGTATGTACCCTTAAGTAAAAGTTTATGCGTAAGGGTAACGAGATAGGGTGACCTATGAGGCCGAACATTTCGTGATAGATAATTTGAATTCTTATTAACAATATTAATTTGTTATTAATAACCTGTGTAATAATTTGTAGGGTCCTTCACGGGGTTTATGATGTCTTGTGGTTTTCTATGGTGCTGCTGTGGTTTTCTATGATCGGTATCCAGATGGGTGGATTGTTATGATAGGTAGCATGTAGAAGGGATGCGTTTCGTCCTGGGCCTGCTAGTGGACTCGACAGTAAGACTTCCTAGCAGGCCCTGGCTTAGACAGGGGATACTTAGGTAACATAGGAACTTGTATTTATGGGGTTAAAGGATTCACCGAGTATTTGCGAGAATTCTAGCGGGTGAGGGTGTGAACGTTGGTCGCTATAAATTTATTAAATTTTGGAAATTATAGGTATAGTTTCGTAATTGTTTTACGAACAGAATTTAAATGTCGAGATTCTTGATAGATTGACTAAATCTGAAAAAGAAAAAAAGTATAAGATAGTTCGTATACGTAATCCAAAAATTTATAATTCGTTTCTTGTCTGTTACAGGAATCGACAATGCGACGAAGCTACTTAGCAACAGGGTGTGCTACATCGAAGCTCGCATGTGACATCTTAATTTATTTATTTCTTCCTGTCTCATTGCATCGAAAGGATTCAGCTTAAATACTGACAGACCAGAGTTTGCACGGAGATCGTAATGCTTGTCTTAAAGATAAAACTCAAAAATATTAATAAATTTTCGGTTATTACTTGACAAATATCATACTAATGTTAAAATGAGCCTATAATTTAGAAAAGATTTATTAATTAATACACTTATTGTTAATAACAAATTGTTCACAACGTAAATTTATAATACAAGTGGAAAAATTACTAAATTATAGGCTATTACTAGTATATATAACGTATTTGTGCAAAATTTGCATAAAGCTGATACATTTCTACACTTATTGTTAATAACAAATTAAAGTTGACAATAACAAATATTTTGCAACGTATATTAACGGTAAAGGTCGAAAAAGTTAATAAATTATGAGGTCCTACTTAAACAAACAACATATTCGTGTTAAAATGTATCCATAACTTACAAAAAGTTAATAAATCATTAAATTTATTGCAAATAATAAATTAAAATCGTTCATAACAAACAGTTTGCAAAGTATATTAACGATAAAAATCAAAAAAGTTAATAAATTATTAGTTATTGCAGCAAAAAAGTAACTTTTAAAGGAATCGGTAAAGTTCGGAAATTTTCGCCGATCTTCGCCCGGCCGCTGCTATATAAGGGGCCCGCGTACAGGCTCGAGCCAGTTGTCGCTTCGACTTCGGAAGGACCGCGTTAATATTCTTTCTTTCTGTTTCAGGTTTTAATTATTTCTTCTTTCAGATTCTATTTCTTTCCTTCTAGATTTCATTGTTTCTGCATTCGGCTATTTTATACAATATGCGAATGCTTCATCGTTGGTTTATTTATATATCATCGTTGGCTAGATCAATGGCTATTCAGTGGCCATTGTCCACTCTCTTAAATAATTTAAAAATAATTTCTTCTTTCAGGTACTAATTATTTTTTGTTTCAGGTTTTAATTATCTTCTTTCTTTCAGATTCTATTTCTTTTATACTATTTGTCTTTGTTTCAGCATTCGAGTATTTCGTACAATATTCGAATGCTTCGTCGTTGGTTTACTTATGTCTCATCGTTGGCTAAATCTTTCCTTTCACAAATTTTACGACTTCCGTTCG
>NW_016909884.1:1742838-1825161 GCF_001483705.2 Eufriesea mexicana
CCTTGGTCCACGTGTAAGTCTTGGCGAGTGCGACAGTGACTGGAATTGAGCTAGGCCCGATCGGGAGGGTGCCGAGGTATGAAGTTATCTCTGTACACGGGAGTACATCGCCTAGGCTAGTCGGTCTTTCGAATAATCGCGAACTCGTTCGGGCGCGTCGCGATTTTCTATTAGCTCACGTGTTTGATATTTCATTCCCTGTTTTTATGGGAACTTGAAAATATCTTAGCGTTGCGACATTAGAGTTTCAGTATACCGAACCGAAACCCCTTTTGTAAGACACGAAATATAATAAAGTGTCAGTAGAGTCATTTTAACTTAATTCGCTCCAAGTTAGATTAGGATACCTTTGATACGGATAGCGCCAGCAGGCTGTGCCACTAGGGCGCATGTTGGGTCTCGATGCGTAGCCACCTCCTCGTGGTGAGACCTGGTAATTGGTATTGTTTTCCAAAGATTCATTTTTGGAAAACGATACCAAGCTAAGAGCTACGCACAAAGTTTCCTATCTCTTGTAAATTTTCAATGTTCCCTTCGGAATTTGAAAATAGAGAGTGGGCAATATCTGTTTAAATGATATTCAAATGAAGAAGAATTGAGGTAAGTAAGAAAAGGAACACCAATAAGGGAAGGTAAGTAAATAAGGTAAGTATAAGGTAAATATAAGGTAAGTAAAGTAGTTAAAATGAACTGCAAAGTAAGAAAAGTATTATCCAGAGAATTATTGGAATTGACATAATTTCTTGGAATTGGTTGGCGAGCAACCTCCTATCACATTATATTCTCCTGATACAAAATTGCGAAATCGGCCGAAAATTTGTCGCTGAGGCTGCAAGAACATTGTCCTAGAATTCTTGGAAGTGACGTCATTTCTTGGAATTAGTCGACAAACGACCTCCTGCTATATTATGTTAGCCTGATACAAAGTCGCAAAATTGGCCAAAAAATTTTCGCGGAGACCTTAAAAGTATTATTTGCTTAATTCTTGGAAATGACGTCATTTCTTGGAACTGACTCGACGAGCGACCTCCTGTCACATTATGTTCTCTTAATACAAAATCGCCAAATCGGACAGAAATATTTCCCCAAGGCACCAAAAGTATTGTCCGAGAATTCTTGGAAGTGACGTCATTTCTTGGAACTCTCTCGACGAGCGACCTCCTTTCATGTTATGTTCTCCGGATACAAAATCGTGAAATCGGCCGACAATTTTAAAGCGAGACGCGAAGGTATTGTCCACGAAACCGTAAAAGAATTACCCACGAGACGGCAAAAGTATTGTCCGTGAAGCGGCAAAAGTATTGACCAAGAGCGGCAAAAGTATTGACCAAAAGCGGCAAAAGTATTGACCAAAAGCGGCAAAAGTATTGACCAAGAGCGGCAAAAGTATTGTCCATCGGGGCGGTAAAACTATTGACCAAAGACGGCAAAAGTATTGCCCATCGAGGCGGTAAAAGTATTGACCATAGACGGCAAAAGTGTTGTCCATGTAGGGTGCAAAAGTATTGACCGAGAATTCTTGGAATTGACGTCATTTCTTTGAATTGTCTCGGCGAACAACCTCCTGTTACATTATGTTCTCCTGATACAAAATCATGAAATCAGCCAGGAACCTTTCCTCAAGGCGGCAAAAATTTTGCGGATATTACTTTTACAGCCTTGGTGTAAAGTCTTCGACCGATTTCACGATTTTGTATCAGGAGAACATAGCACGACTGGAGGTCTATCGCCGTTCCACTTCTAAGAAATGACGTCATTTCCAAGAATTCTCGGACCATACTTTTACAGCCCTGCCGTAAGATTTTCGGCCGATTTCGCGAGTTTGTATCAGGATAACATGACATGATAGGAGGTCGTTCGCCGAGACTGTTCCAAGAACTGACGCCATTTCCAAGAATTCTCGGACAATACTTTTCCTGCTTTACAGTAGATTTTTATTATTTTACTTACATCATACTTACCTTACTTACCATCCTTACATACCTTACCTTACTTGCGTTCCTTTCTTTATTTAGCTTAATTACTTACAACGAGAGTGCAAGTCCTTCTGGTCACCGATTTAGTTGAAACTTTGCAGCTTTGTAGATATCGTCATGCAATTTAAAGAAATATATCATTATAGCTGGAAATACTCAGTAATTTTTGAGATATTTGCGATTAAAGTTTTATTACTTTCTCTGTTTCCAATTAAGTTGTATCGTAACGGCGACGATCGAGAATTGCTGTACTGGAGGACCAGGGTTCGATTCCCCCGATCCATAGTTCCTGATAGCTTTTTCAATATATTTTTTATTTTGTATTCATTTTTCGCCTATCGAAATATTGTAAATACACAATTATAAATAAAATTTCTTAATAAAAAAAATTATTTTTCACGCTTTCTTATGCTAGTATATATTTATTACAATAATAATAAGAATATTATCTGAGAAAAATACTTTTCTATAGCAATCTTATTTACTACAGGAAATACAAAACCTATCGCTCGTGTAAGTATTAATTATTAAATTAAACATCCTATAAGAATGTTGCTTATATTTCCAACTTTGCTGTGCAGCTATAAATGTTCATGAATTAATTACAAAAACTTGGCAATTTATTAATTTTCTACTGTCGAATTGATTTCTAGTATCCAGTTCGAATAAAAATTTTACCGCCTGCGATCAGCGCCATCTATGATTTGGGCTCAAAAATCAAGAAAGTGATAGAAATATGGAATACACGAGGAGGTTGCCGAAGAGCTCGTCACATGGCAGACAAGGACAGAGAGAGGATAGAAAAGGATAGAAGGACTCCGACAGTGAAAAATTATTTAATTATTCAATTTCTATAATTAATTTATGAACTTTTATAATTTTATTGCAAAGCTGGAACTCCAGGCTACATTCTTATATAATTTTCATAAAGAATTTAACTCTAAATTGTTAGTTATTAATTTTTATTTGATGGCGTCTATGATTTCGTAACGGTGACCATCACGATCTTCCGTGAAAATATTTAATACTCAACGAAACTAGAAGCAAAATGTGATCAAAAGTTATATGAGGAGATTCGCAAGGATGCAAGAACATTGTTTTTATAGTGAGTGCATAAAGTTTCATAAATTAATTGCGTAAAGGATAGTAATTAATGAAAAAGCAATGGCGTCTTCGACAACAATTCAAATACTCCGTAGAATAATAATTAATAATTAATTAATTACAGACAAATTTCTATCGAAAAATATATTGGAATGTTCTTAAAGGATCTGCCTTTGTGATGCAATTATAAAAGTTCATAAATTAATCACAGATATTGAGTAATTAGTGAATTTTCCACTGTCGATTTGATTTATTAAAATATATTCGGAGCACATAACCAGAGTTAGTAAACTTACATCAGAGCCATCTATGATTTTTGACTCGAAGCTCGAGTTCCACAAGGATAACACAGACGGCTCTGATGTCAGTTTACTAACTCTGGTTATGTGCTCCGAATATATTTTAATAAATCAAATCGGCAATGGAAAATTCACTAATTACTCAATATCTGTGAATAATTTATGAATTTTTATAACTGCATCGTAAAGGCAGATCCTTTAAGAACTTTCCAATATATTTTTCGTTAGAAATTTGTCCCCAATTAATTAATTATTAATAATTGTAATGCACAGTGTTTGAATTGTTGTCAAAGTTTGTCGAAGACGCCATTGATTTTTCATTAATTATTCTCCTTTACGCAATTAATTTATGAAACTTTATGCACTCACTATAAAAACAATGTTCTTGCGAATCTTCTCATATAACTTTAGATCACATTTTGATTCTAGTTTAGTTCAGTATTAAATATTTTCACGGAAGATCGTGATGGCCGCCGTTACGAAATCATAGACGCCATCAAATAAAAATTAATAACTAACAATTTAGAGTTAAATTCTTTACGAAAATTATATAAGAATGTAGCATGGAGTTCCAGCTTTACAATAAAATTATAAAAGTTCATAAATTAATTATAGAAATTGAATAATTAAATAATTTTTCACTGTCGGAGTCCTTCTATCCTTTTCTATCCTGTCTCTGTCCTTGTCTGCCATGTGACGAGCTCTTCGGCAACCTCCTTGTGTATTCTATATTTCTATCACTTTCTTGATTTTTGAGCCCAAATCATAGATAGCGCGGATCGCAGGCGGTAAAATTTTTATTTATTCGGCAGTAGAAAATTAAAAAATTCCCAAGTTTTTCTAATTAATTCATGAACATTTATAGCTGCACAATAAAGTTGGAATTATAGGCAACATTTATATACAATATTTAATTTAATAATTAGTACTTACATGAGCAATAGGTTTTGTATTTCCTGTAATAAATAAGATTCCTATAGAAAAGTATTTTTCTTGCATAATATTCTTATTACCTTTTAATAAATATATACTAGCATAAGAAAGCGTAAAAAATAATTTTGTTTACTAAGGAATTTTAATTACAATTGTTTATTTACAACGAAAAATGAATACAAAATAAATAATATATTGGAAAAGCCATCAAACCTATAGGGACGGTAATCGAACGCCGGTACTCCACTATAGAAATTCTCGATCGTCGCCGTTACGATACAACCTAACTTGAAACACATAGGAAAGAAATGTATAATGAAGAAAGTAATAAAACTTTAATCGCAAATATCTCAAAAACTATTGAATAGTTGCGGCTATAATGATATATTTTCTTAAATTGCATGACGATATCTACAAAACTGCAAAGTTTCAACTAAATCGAAGGACTTGCACTCTCCTTGTTACCTTAATTCCTCTTCATTTAAATATCATTTAAACAGATATTGCCCACTCTCTATTTTCAAATTCCAAAGGGAACATTGAAAATTTACAGGAGATAGGAAATATCTAAAACGTTGTGCGTAACTCTTAGCTTGGTAGCGTTTTCCAAAGATTATTCTTTAGAAAAAGATACCAATTACCAGGTCTCACCACGAGGAGGTGGCTACGCATCGAGACCCGACATGTGCCCTAGTGGCACAGCCTGCTGGCGCTATCCGTATCAAAGATATCCTAATCTAACTTGGAGCGAATTAAGTTAAAATGACTCTACAGACACTTTATTAAATTTCGTGTCTTACAAAAGGGGTTTCGATTCGGCATACTGAAACTCTACTGTCGCAACGCTAAGATATTTTCAAGTTCCCATAAAAACAGGGAATGAAATATCAAACACGCGAGCTAATAGAAAATCGCGACGCGCCCGAACGAGTTCGCGATTATTCGAAAGACCGACTAGCCTAGGCGATGTACTCCCGTGTACAGAGATAACTTCATACCTCGGCACCCTCCCGATCGGGCCTAGCTCAATTCCAGTCACTGTCAATGATACTTAGTCTATGGATCTATCTTACGATTACTTAAAAGTAAACGCACGCCTCGTTCATTGATGTGTCGCAAACAGAATCTTGAGAAACCTAAAAGCTAAAACAGAATATATTATTGTTAATATGTAGCTGAAAGGAAAGGGATTAGTACGAGGAAACCATCAAGGATAATAACCAAATGGAACGAGCGAGCCAACGACGAGACCTGGGCAACAAAACTACGAGACAGAAACATTCCAACGGTGAGATATAAACATACCAACGAGGAAGCGCTCGAGTATTATACGAAATACTCGAACGCTCTAACCAAAACAAATCGAACGGAAGTCGTAAAATTTGCGAAAGGAAAGATTTAGCCAACGATGAGACATAAGTAAACCAACGACGAAGCATTCGAATATTGTACGAAATACTCGAATGCCGAAACAAAGACAAATAGAATTAAAGAAATAAAATCTGCAAGAAGAAAAATTATTAGAATCTGCAAGAAGAAATTATTGTTAAATTATTTAAGAGAATGGACAATGGCCACTGAATAGCCATTGATCTAGCCAACGATGATATACAAGTAAACCAACGACGAAGCATTCGAATATTGTACGAAATACTCGAATGCTGAAACAAAGACAAATAGTATAAAAGAAATAGAATCTGAAAGAAAAAAAAAAAATTAAAACCTGAAACCAAAAATAATTAGTACCTGAAAGAAGAAATTATTGTTAAATTATTTAAGAGAGTGGACAATGGCCACTGAATAGCCATTGATCTAGCCAACGATGATATATAAATAAACCAACGACGAAGCATTCGCATATTGTATAAAATAGTCGAATGCAGAAACAATGAAATCTAGAAGGAAAGAAATAGAATCTGAAAGAAGAAATAATTAAAACCTGAAACAAAAAGAAAGAATATTAACGCGGTCCTTCCGAAGTCGAAGCGACAACTGGCTCGAGCCTGCACGCGGGCCCCTTATATAGCGGTGGCCGGGCGAAGATCGGCGAAAATTTCCGAACTTTACCGATTTCTTTAAAAGTTTCTTTTCCACTGTAAAAACTAATAATTTATTAACTTTTTTGACTTTTATCGTTAATATACTTTGCAAACTATTTGTTATCAATGATTTTAATTTGTTATTAACAATAAATTTATTAATTTATTAACTTCTTGTAAGTTCCGAATATATTCTAACACAAATACGTCGTTTGTTTAAGTAGTAGGCAGTAATTTATTAATTTTTTCACTTTTATTATAAATATACGTTGCGAGCAATTTGTTATTATTAATAGGTGTAATAATTTATTAACTTTTTGCAAATTATAAGTACATTTTGACATAAATACATTATAACTTCGAGCAATAGCCAAAAATTTATTAATTTTTACATTTTTATTATAAATTCACTTTGCATACAATTTGTTGTTAACAATATTAATTTCTTATTAAAAATCCGTGTAACAATTTATAACCTTTTTGCGACTTATAGGTACATTTTATTACACGTATGTTATAAGTTCAAGTAATAACCCGTAATTTATTTACTTTTTCACGTTTATTATAAATTTACCTTGCGACCGAATTATTATTAACGATATTCGTTTGTTATTAATAATAAACTCGGTTGCGTGATGGTAAAATCCCACTTACAATTTTCCAATACATATTTTGCTGTCCTGCCAACATTGAGCATCAACCTAATATTGTTACTGGACGATTTCTTCTACAGAAAAGCCTATAGAATACGCTATCCTTCAGCAAATTCCTTTCAGATAAGGAACCTTTCGTAGTAAAGCAAGAATATGAGTAGATAGTATGCTCGGAGAATTATACATAAACTTTGATAATCAATTATTATTACTCAGCAGCAGAAATAATTATAATTATGGACAATGATATACTAGCAATACTCTCACCTGACTTGCAAGACACCGATGAACCCCATAACGATCACTAAATTAGAATGCAGGCAGTTAGGACGAAAAAGGGAGCGGGCGGGAGGGAGCCGGAGAAAATGGAGATGGAAATCAATCAGCGGAACGTTCCTCGGATATTTTTGTTGATCGAGTACTGTGTATCGCAACAATTTCGAGAGAGCGGCCCGAACGCACCCTCGATACCGGCTTTTGCCGAGTAAAAGCCGCTGCCTCGTCTACCCTGAATTATTTCGATCGGCCAACGAGCGGTTAGAATATTTGCCAGTGCAGAGGAACTCGCCAATATTCCGCCACCCCCTGGCGAATTTCGCGTACGCGCTCGCGTGCCCGTCGCCCCTGGCCCCTTCGGCCTTCGAATGCCATTGCAACCATACGTTTCGATAATGTCCGGACCCGGACGATAATTACGTCAGATATTCCAATCGACAGCGCTCGCTGACGAAAACACGGGCCTAATAAAGCAGTCGGCCATCGCCGTGAATCTTCGCCTATCGCGCTGTCCACCCACCGCCCCCTTATCTCCCCCAGAAATATTTCGATCTTGGCGTTCGCGCCTTTTCGGGGTGGTTTCGACGATTGGGGGACGATATCCAGAGTCGTTTGTACGGTATCCCTAGTAAAAAATATTTGGATCTTGGCATTCGTACCTTTCCAGGCTGGTTTCTACGATGGGGGGCGATATCGGGAGTCATGGGAGCGATATCTAGAGTCCTTGGTACGGTATCCCTAGTAGAAAAATGTTTGGATCTTGACATTCGCACCTTTTGGGGTGGTCTCGACGATTGGGGGTGCTATTGAGAGTCCCTGATACGGTATCTCTGACAAATTCGACACAAATCGTCGGTAATATGGGGGTTGTTGACACGTATATTTACCAGGGTTAATTTTCAGCGCGATGGTTTGGTTGGAAGAAAGTGTAACTTTATTTTTGGAACGAAGAACACGTGTTCGTCACTCAAAAGACAAGATAAGATGGAAGTAGCAAATGCTCTAGACGTGACAATAGACAGCTATCGACGTCAAGAGCTGTCATGATTATTACAATTTCCAACATGAATATATACGCGAAGAGTACTAAGATAGAGTTTAAAGTTTAGCTTAAGGTCTTTTTAAACAAATCTGAAAGGATTTTGAGAAACCAGGAACGTTTAATCGTCTCCCCTGTGTAGTGACACGAGTCTAATTCTGGCAAGGGTGAATTACTATAATCTCTAAAGGAAGAAAGAAGAAAAATAATTTATATAATTTATAATAATGAATAATTTATATAATAACTGTGACACGTGTTTGTATGTTTAACACAAGCGAATTACCGGAAAGAAACGAAATCAAACACGATGACACTCGCTCACATAATTAGGGGAAAACGGACATTCTATTTGTTACACACATGTTCTACGAACATTCCAAATTCGACTAGTACACTTGATAATGCATTCGTCCACTATTTACATACATGTAAATACACGTATATTGGAAAATTCCCACTCGTCGTTTACCTTCTACACAATTTTATAAACAACCCCGCGGATTAGTAGATACAAGCAAAAATTATAGTAAATCTCGTTTCATTCGACGCAATGAAAAATGAAACACCCAATTGAGCGTGCAGAGAACAGTCGAAATTGGGTAGCGCGAGATTAAAGCTGGTTTCGAAGGCCCTGGTTTGGTTGCTTAGGCCCCGTAGGCCTAAACGGGGGGTGGCCCGGACATATTCGAATTCGATCCGGCTGGGCGCGTTTATAATTGCAGTCGAACGTTCTCTCCAGACCGGAATTACCGCTGGAAGCACTCCGGGAATAATGGAGAACCGGCAGGAACTGCGGTAAGCACACGGGGCGGCGCGCGTATAGGCGCGCTTAATACGCGCGCCGAATTTACTCGAGTTAATGAAACCTCAAATCGGTTACGCCGTTAGCGTGCATCGTAATTGATCGCGATCACTTATTTCGCCCGGCAACGGGGCTCCGTTAATTATCGCGGCGAAAATTCGCGGCGACGCGAGACAATCGCGATGCCGCGACGTGGATCGTGGGAAAAATTGTCCGATCGATGGATCAATCGAGTGCGCCCTAGTCGAGCATCTACGCCCTCGGAGTTACACGGTGGGAAAAAATTTGCGGGAAAAAACGCGTGATCGATTTCTCGCTGAAAAAGGGCGCATACGTGTCGAGAGGTATAGGTTGTGCATCGAAGTTTGCTGGCAGAACAAAGCCGCGGAACGTCTACGTCCCCGGGGGTGTGAATTACGAGGGACGTCATCGTGGAACGTTGTCGATGACCGATAAATGCAAACAACTCCGGTCGCGACTAGCGCGTATAATTCCGGCCCGATCGCGAGCGTATCGTCCTCGAGCCATCGAGCGGGAAATCCGAGCGCGTCTGTTCGGGGGCGGATTTGGCCGGTAGCTGGTAGTACGTAGATCCGTAGCCGCGCTAGTTAAACCCGACGGTGGCAGGGAAAGCTTCGAAACGGGAGAATTTGTACGTTTATTTGTCATATCGATATCGCGAGCACGGCGCGCGATGCACGGGCGCAGGAGCCGTCGATTCGCAGTGGATTCCGCGCCCTCGCTGCCGGTCCTCTATAAATCTCGCGACGCAATATTGCGGCAGCGACGTGCCGCCGAAAAAAAAGCGGAAAAAGGAGAAAAACGAGAGAGAGAGAGAGAGAGAGAAAGAGAGAGAGAGAGAGAGAGAGAAAGAGGAAGGGAAAGGGGAACAACAGGGGCGGGAGCGGAATGGGGGCAAAAACGGAAAGGGGACCAGAAAAAGGGGAAAAAATAATAGGAAAATAAAAAGCAAGAGGGGGAAAAAAAGGAAAAAATGGTGGAAAGGAAAACAAGAGGGATGAGATGGAGGAGGATAAAAAAGGGGCGAGGGGGATGGCATTATATGACGGCGGTAACGAGGGACGGAGGCTGCAATTTACATCCCCCGACTGGCAATCGGCCGTCGGCGTGGCCCAAATTTTTGATTGCGCCCCGACGATAACGAACGCCGCCGCACGCCAGCCAGCGGTGGTAATGCGCGTTAATTAGCCGACGATAATTAGCTTCGAACGTATCGTCGTTTCCGGGGCTGGCTTTCAGCCGACACACGAGCACACAAAGCCACCCGGCCACGCTCTCGTTTTGCCGGCTCCGTTTTTCGTGGCTTTAATCCACGGGCGCCGCTTATTTTCCAACACCCTCCACCCTCCCTGCTCGACGACCGCGATTCTTTGAGAAGGCCGCTGCTTTACACCGCGCGCGATCTCGCGGTTTCCGCTCGGAAAGGATCAGAGCGGTCCGAAACGCGGGGAATATTTTCCGGAGGATCAAGGCGGTCTCCTAGCCCAGCGACGAAGGTCGACGAAGGTCGAGGCGGGTCCCTTTGTCCCTCCCTCGATTTTCCATTACGTCCCGCAAGATTTCCCGCATCCTCGGCGCGGTCCCTTGGAACGGCGGGCCGCATTGCTGCCGCTGCGTAAATTGGCGGCTTTCGTCGCGACGCCGACGCGGCGCTGCGACGCCCTCCGGTTTAATGGCGCGCGCCTACGAGAGCGGCCCGTTAAATTTTGTCACGCGGCACAAAGAAGCAAAGGGTGAGAGCATGTATCGCTTAACGCGCCCGCCAGACGCCCCGTGGAACCCTCCTCTCCGCTCCATCCGCTCTCTTTTCGGCGCCGCGCTCCAGGGGGCTGCGTTCCCTCGCCGCGTGAAAGTCTCTCATTTTCGCCGCGCCCTTCGCCTAACGAGGTTAATAATAATTACGATTTTAAGTAGGAGTTTATGAAATTTCCCAGCCCCGCGCTTCAAACGCCCTTGTCTCGCGACGAAGCGTCTCCAGCTTCACCCCGAGACTCCGTGTTCGAGACTGCTCGATTCCCCGGAGAAGACTTCGTTAAAACCCGGCTTTCGATCACGGTTCTCCTGGACCAGGGGGTGTGTTCGACCCGGGACCTGCTTCCACGCTGAGACCACGCGAGGGATTAACCCTTATCGGACGCTAGCCTTTTATACGCGATTCTCTCTAGGTTGTAGCTGGCTTCGATAAACGTGCGAAAAATTTCTGTCTCGTCACCTCCCACGTGACGTACATCCGCAACGACAAAGTATTGTTATTTATACCTCACGTAAGAGGTGACTCACGACCGATAAGGGTTAAATAAGCGGAAACCACTATGTCGGATTTTGTCAGAGTTTATTAAGCACCTGGGGGGCTGTGCCGAGAAAATCGTATGGTCCGAATCGTACTCTGGTCGCCAATTTATTGCCTATATTTTTTCCAATCCTGGCCCACGCGTCATGGGCCTGGTGTAGCGTCCACGAGTCATGGGGGATGGTCGTAAATACGTATACCAGGTCTCCATTGACTCAGGTCCCTTGACGTCGTTAGGTTTGGAAAAATACCTCCTTCTTCGTCGGTAAGGATGCGTTCCTACAGATCTTCCAACCCCGTTCGAACTTCTCGGTATTCTCGATGCCTACTGGACCAAGCCGGGTAAATTTCTCGCACACGCGCGACATTGGAATTCGGTATCCGATTTTCCTCTCTGTAATCTCAGAGGGTTGGAATCAAAGCTCGCTGCCACTCTCTTCGTGTGCCGCGCGCCCACCCCGGGTGCATTATCGAATTAGCCAGTGGGTACGGGCCTTTGACCAGGGCGCCCGGCTTCTGGCAAGGGCGATACAGGGCTGGCGAACATGGCGGGGAGGAAAAAGGCGGCGGGCGAGAGGTCGTTAGGTCGAGAGTGTTATTTTACGATGGGCAGTCTTTCGGTGCTTGGACCACGTCTCCCCTCTAGTTTGGTCACCTGCCGGAGACGTCGCCGTGGCGATCCTTTCATTAAGGAGCCGATCAAAGGGAGCCCTTCTCGCTCGAGCTGTGGCCTCGTTTGCCCTCGCGAGCGCGACGGGATAATCGTTTTAGCAGAGTCGCGCGGACCTGTCGTTCCGCGACAAAGCGGCGAACAAGGAGGGCCACCTGAAGAGCAGGCAAATGGCTGCCGGGACAAAGGCGCGGAGGAAAAGAGGAAAAAATCTGGACGGACGCCTCGCTAATTTACACCGTGCCTGCCAGCGATCCTCCGCTTGCCTTTTCGAGATGCCGCGAATTCCTGCATGCGCGTGAAACGTCCAACGCTCGTTCCACGCCGAGAACAGACTACAACACCACACGGTTGTCGATAGGAGACTAGTTGAAATTAGTTTCGCAGCGTTTTCGGCTGCGCAGGATCCGTGGCTCGATTTTAACCCCCACGGGGATAATTAACAATAACCCCGATAACCCTTTCTTGCCACGCTGTCGCGCGTTAACGAGCAAGAAGTCGCTGCATCGGTCTACGTAGACGGGGGTGAACGCACCCTCTTCGATGGGTGATCCAAGCCCTGTTCCTTGCGTCTTGGTGAAGAGATTTTTGAGAAGATGAGATGCAAATGTGGTATTGACCATTACACAGGGTGATTTTGGAAGATTTTCTGGAACAATGTCGAGGATATTTTTTAAAAGAGGGAATGAGAATTTGGAATTTTATTGAAGAGCGATTAGAGATCGTATGTCGAATGCAGAGAGGGTAAAATGACTTCTCGATGTTTCTTCAAAAATTCTAGGAAAAAGTTATAACTTGTACCTTGAATGAATAAATGAAGGAATCTATTTTTCGCACATTGGACACCTCCGAACATTTGCCAAAAAGCCCTGAAAATAATAAAATTAGAAAATAGAACAGTCATTTCATAACAGTTAGACATACTCTGTGTTGGTCACAGACTTACCTAATATTTTCTGTTCGGTTTCCTCTGAAGCTCTTTCACTTTCATTTTCCCATGTAGCGATCTTTAGCCGGTTGTGAGGTAGGTTTAATGTTAAACACCGTGAATATCTCGGAATGAGTACTTATAACACCTCGGCGTGAGGAGATTCTCATAGTGAGATGCACCTGTAATTAATACAATATATTAATTTATCTTAATCTACTTATTAATTATTTTAATTAATTTACTTACCTTTAGTAATTTACTAAAATTACTATTATCTGTAATCCGTCCAAATTAACGAGATACCAATGTTTACATCAACGCCTGTGTGAGCTGCAGCTATTGGTCTATTTTCTTGAGCTTCAGCAACGACTCTTGCTCAATTATCGTGGGCTCCTATCGGGTCAGAATTCACACTGTTCCACTGTTCCAAAAAGAAGTTTCACGTAATTATTGGATCCGAATATTGTGAAATTGGTCCCGATCCGATCACACACCCATAACTCATAATCGTCATATTCATTAGATGGACTATATACCCCCTATGCGTAGGTACCCATTAAAGATCGGTAGCTGCAGTGTGAAAGCAAGCACGAACGTTTCAGATACTCGATTTATTATGTTTAACACGTTTAACGTCACGTCGGACCCCAGGTACCAGCACTAGACTTTCTGTTCGGGCCCGGCCCTAACTAGGACCCTGACTAGGACCAAAAGGTGCTAACTTTTGGTATGAAATTTTTCGCCATCTTTGGACCTAACGTTTGGGAATTCCTGTTATGACCCACTTGACGTCCGAGTCTAGGTCTGAACAGAACGGCAAGCAAAACGGACTGGGCACTTATGGTGTTAACGTGTTAAGCGAATCTATCGTCGCGAAAAATATCCCAGAACGTCGCATGTACTATAATAAGCGCATAAATACTCAACGAGTAGTGAAAGGTTCCCGCGACTTTTACCACAAAATGGCAGATTCGTGTATCGGCACGGGGCCCGTTTCCCACACCTGTCCACGGCAGAGTTTTCCCGGAACGGTGAATTAAAGACGCGGCGCATGGCTCGCGCTCGTCCTCGAGTGTCGTTTCGGGGCGGGCCGATTCGTGCGTAATGAACGACCGCAAAGCTCGACCGCTGTCCGGTGCATACGTATCGGTGCAGGTGCAGCTGACCCGACAGGCCAGAACAGTCCTTTGATATCGGCCGATTATCGTGCCGTGGCGGATTTCGCGATCGGCCGCCGCTTGCAATCGACAGGGTCGCGGTTTATTGGTCGCGCCGACGATACCCGTGTCCCGTTCTGTCCTTAACGTTTCGCTGCCCGAGTAACCACCGTTTTTCCCAGTCCGCGTCGCGTTTTCCCATCCCGGCTCGAGCTCACGGCTCTGTCCTTTGACCGGAGCTCTGCGGAGACGAGATGCACCTCTCGATCGGATCCGGCGGATTCGTTTCCCGGATCCTTGTCCACTGCTTGACGAGTTCGTTTGGGGGATTAATTTCCCAGGATCGCGTGGGAACATGGAGATTTATGCTCGGGGAGACGGAAGATTGGAAATGGGGAGTAGACACGTAGGGAGAAGTGAAGGACGAATTTTGAGCGAAATTTCTGTCGAGATAAGGGAATATTATAATCTAGAATCTTCAGAAAATCAATTTCCTTTTTATTCAATTTTTTAAAAGTATATGCCTTTGAAAATATTTTTGTCAGTGGATATTACTGGATTTGAAAAATTAGCAAAGTTATTAGCAATAATCTGTAGCATGGGGAATAGACACGTAGGAAGAAGTGAAGGGCGAATTTTGAGCGAAATTTCTGTCGAGATAAGGGAATATTATAATCTAGAATCTTCAGAAAATCAATTTCCTTTTTATTCAATTTTTTAAAAGTATATGCCTTTGAAAATATTTTTGTCAGTGGATATTACTGGATTTGAAAAATTAGCAAAGTTATTAGCAATAATCTGTAGCATGGGGAATAGACACGTAGAGAGCAGTGGAGGACGAATTTTGAGCGAAATTTCTGTCGAGATAAGGTAATATCTAGAATTTTCAGAAAATCAATTTCCTTTTTATTCTATTTTTTGAAAGTATATGCATTTGAAAATATTTTTGTCAGTGGATATTACTGGATTTGAAAAATTGACGAAGTTATTGGCAATAGTCCATAGCATGGGGAATAGAAAGTAATCATAGGAAATGAGGAATAGACTCGTAGGGAGAAGAGGATGACAAATTCTGAGCAAAAGAAGTTCTATTAGAATTAAGGGAGTATTCTACTCTAGAATCTTCAGAAAATCAATTTCCTTTTTATTTTATTTTCCGAAAGTATGTGCCTTTGAAAATATTTTTATCGGCGAATAATGTTGGATTTGAAAAATTAACGAAGATACTTAGAAATAAATAAATAGTATAGAAATATTTTAAATGCGTTCTTCTCGAAACCGTATTTTATCAAATGATTGCTATGATATCTCAAGCTCTAGTTGACCGATTATTATCAAATTTGGAGAGCGTCTTCGGCACACTTATCTCTATCATTTGTACAAAAATTTTTTAAATCTGACGTTTTTAACTATTTTTTTGTCACGCTAGAGTTGAAGAAAGCACAAAAGATTGGTAACCTAACTTTAAAACGCTGCCAAAAATTTTCTCTCAAATATTTTTATACACTTTTAATATCGACTATAGTCGGGTTCATACTGGAAATAATGGACGTTTGTTTGTCCACTTCAGAGAAGAAGGACACTTTTGTCGTCGATTTTCATACAGTATCTCACGAAAGCAGGGGAAAAAAATATCCGTCTTCAACTTTTCCAGGTTGAATAAGTACACGATGTAGAGGGTTTAAAAATGGGCTAAACAAGCGAGCCGCTATAGTGTCGTACCGTTCAAAAATATGACATCGAGGGAAGCCGCTATAGTGGCGTGCCGTGGCTAAGAGGTTAAATGGAGTGTGATATTTCTGTCCTGGTATTATGAAAGTGCAGGAAAGCGCATTTTTTAAACGACCTTGTAGTAATCCAAAGTCTCAAAGAATTCCACTTTCGGTATAATGCGAAGCGTAAAAATTAAAAATACTAAATTTGCAAACCATATCAAGGAGAAAAATTCCTTTTGCGTGACCTAAATTTTTATCCTCTTATTGCGAGATCTATCGTCGGAACACCTGTCACGAGACACCCGGTATATTGGACTGACGGGCGTGATAAAGGGAGGAAAAATATCGGCGAGGCAATCGGGGCGGCGTCTTTGGCGGAATTTTAATTCGCGGAAAGCAGGAAGCAGCGCGCAAATACGGAAGAACGTTTTCGGTCGTTTCCGCCGCGGATGAATTATGAATTTGCAGAGCCTCGCGATCCTTCTATCGAGCGTAATGCTTTCCCGATATCTGCCCCGGCCGAGAGCGAATAAACCGTGTACGAGAACGAACGCTCATCCGGCTTCTCAAAGGAGAGGTATGCACGACGTTTCCGCGCCAACTTCCGGCGCAAATATATCCACGCGTTGCGCCCCCTCGCCGCCATCTATCCCGATCGATATCATCGATCCCCTTCCGCATTCACGCTGGATCCCTGGATCCAAACGATCTATCCTCTAAATACAAATTACTCGTACCATTTTAATAAAATTTTGATCTCGCGAAGAAAATTTTGAAATTCTTTCTTTATTATAAAAATATATTTATCAATATTGGGGTTGTGGATTGATAATTGTAAAATAATTGCGATATATTGTTGGTAATGAAGTAATCGTGGATCCAAACGATCTGTCCCCTAAATACAAATTATTCGTACCATTTTAATAAAATTTTGATCTCGCGTAGAAAATTTTGGAATTCTTTCTATATTATAAAAATATATTTATCAATATTGGGATCATGGGTTTTGTAGTTGTAAAATAACTACGATATATTGTTAGTAATGAAGTAATCGTGGATCCAAACGATCTGTCCCCTAAATACAAATTATTCGTACCACTTTAATAAAATTTTGATCTTACGTAGAGAGTTTTGGAATTCCTTCTTTATTATAAAAATATATTTATCAATATTCGTGATACAGTAGTTCGTGCCATTTATTTTGTATTCCCTTGTTTCATTGATTCCTTGTTCTTGTTTATAATCTCAACACGAGCTTCTCTTAATTGTATTTCCCTCTATAATAAATTCTCTATTTATACTAATCACTACGCAATTTCTATAAACATCTGCAACCACTAAATTAATGTATATATATTTTCTTCTTTAAATTTTTAAACCTCCTAACATTGTTCTGGGTCAGTACAGGGTTAGTTCCTTCTGCGCTGATACATAGTTCGTTATTGTATTTTCCAAAATAGCCTTGTTGTAAAATTCGTATCACAAATAGAAGCGTTTCGAAAAATATTAAAGAGAAAAAAAAAATAATTTTTGGGAAATGTCAATACCAAGAGCTGCCTTCAAAGAGGTACGTTTCAAGTTTTCAAGTTTTCAGTTCGAAAATTCGCGTTAACACTGGAACTACCATGGGGGTCAAAATGACTTGTATCCGACATTTTATTTTTCCCATTGCTGAAAATGTACAACTGATTTTATAAAATTATTCACAAAATTGCGAAATTATATTGATTTTTGTTCAAATAGGATCACAATAACGCATGCTCTTTTATTTTTATTATATCATATTAATTAATAAAAATTGCATACGTTATATACATTACAGACAAGTATTTCCAGTGTAATTTTCTTTGACGAGTGGTCGATCGCGATGTTATTCGACCACGTTTCCGGCTAATGCGATCTTCTACGTGACTCCAGATGATCGTCCATCTTCCGGATACAAACTGCCAGCAACGATATACCGTTTTGTCCGAATTATAATTGAAATAATACAATTGCGGATGATAATCGATCGATTGCTATTACGTTCGATGCGATTCGTATTTTCATTTTACAACCACCGTGCTCCCATTTTCTACGTGTACCAAAACGACCCTCCATCGTTCTCATTTAATCTACCCCCGCGATACCGTGCATTTTTGTAATTCCAATCCCGAATGTAGAATTCGAAGTTACGACGGAAGTAATAAAATAAATGGAAATGTGCGATTCGTAATTTCCTTTAACAATTCCGAGTACTCGGTTCAATTTACTAGATCAAGAATCTCTCGCTGTGTTATCCTTCGAGATTATAATCTCGAATATGCGATCCAAATCCATCGTTCCAGATAGCCGCGCTAATTTCGTTCAGGGATGCCGTATGTTTACGAACAACGTGCATTACTGAGACACCCTGTATAAGAAATAAATTGAAGACGGATTTGTGGTAGATGTACTTAGATGCAATTAGAAGACACACGATACACATCTGTAAGCTCTGTAAATTTAAAAGCGAGGAGTGGCAAGACGACATATTATTCAAATTCCAGTAAAACACTTGTGGGGATCCCCCATGGATGGAGGTTTATCGATGGAGTGAAGTCTTCATTGGTACACGCTCGGTCTAAACTCTTGTAGTTCCTAATGTGGGGCTGCGAGCAGTGAAGGACTCTAGCAAGGGAGTAAACAGGACAAAATGCATCCCTTCCTTGCGTCCTTCTACCTGCTACCTATCATAACACGACGACCAAGGGGATACCAACAGGACAGCACCATAGGAACAGACTATCATTGGTGTAGGATTTCTTGCTAAATAATCTGTGCGTCTGATAAATAACAACTTCCTTTTAATAACAAAACAAATTTATTTAATTAAAATATTACACTAAGTTCCTCTCAATTCTAAATCTCAAACACACCATCCTCTATTCACTACGTCTCGACTATACACAACCTGCTTTGCCTGTTCTCTTGCACCCTTACTTAACACTAGACTTACGGAACCCGTCAATTTGACGGAAGGGTTGCTCCAATTATACGATGGTAACAGATTTAGTTAACTTATATTAAGACTGTTAATATAACATATAATTGTTCTTAAATTAAACTTATCGTTAAAAAACAGGCACGTGGATTCCTTTACCTGTCAATTTGACAGGTGTCCTTAGAAATAGGTATACAGATAGCGTCCGTAAACCTAGTGTCAAGCATCTATCAAAGATTCGTATAACATCGGTCAACGAGTAGAGCGAACTATAAAAATTTGCAGTTTGGAAGGAAGCAGGGGAAGGGTGCCTCCGGAGTGAAGTACGTTCGTAAACCTAGTGTTAAATTTAAGATTTTTCAAAAAGGTGAGTTAATCGATTTGTGCAGTGAACGACTCATATAGGATGCTCGTACTCGGGAGTTATCACGTGGACACCGTCTATAAGCGGCGCTCGAAGCGAAAGGGTTAAGGGAGGTCCAGCATTCACCGAGGACTTTCTCGCAAGTTCTCGAACCTCCTTCACGCAGGAATCGATCTATCGACAAGGATGAGAACGTTGATCGCTACACACTCGTCCTCCAATCTAATAATCGTCCCACAATAAACGACGCGATTACTATGTTTCACCGAAAAATGATTTTCACACCGCAGGAAGCACCATACTCGTATTCCGGGCCAGTGTCCATGGCTGGCGAATCGCGTGGGTAATTTCGCTCTGGCCAATTTCGTCTCGATATCAATTCGAGGCTTTTTAAAGCTCGCCTGCGGCATTCTCCGCGCGATTCCCGCGCTTGCTCTCGCGTAGCCGGCGGGTTCCATGGTAAATTAAGCAATTTCGCCGCGCCGTGACGTAGCCACGCGTCACTAACGTCCTCCCGTCCGCGAGTTCCGATGCACGGGGACGATTCTTCTCTGCTGTTCGGGATCACGAACCAGCCACGTCGTCGTCGCTATCGGGAACCGCGATCCGGATGCCTCGATGCGACGTATCTTGGCGAAGCGAGGGGTGGCAGGCGAGCCTTTTCACGGGGGAATTCGGTTTGCGGAATCCGAAGGCAGCCAGACGCAGGTTCCTGAAGCGAAAGTAACGACTGCGAGAGAACTTGCCGTGGCTGGATATGAAAGTTGGTTCCGCGTATAACGAATAGACGGGATGAATTTGCTATTGTAAAGGATTACCCGTCCGTGATCTTCGTTACAAGATAATGTTTAGAGACGATGGAAGCCGCCACAATACGTACTCGGTATTATAGGAAATACAATTACTTGCCTCCAACCGGATACCTCAAAGCTTCCATCGAGACTCTCGAATTAAAGCATCGTTCACAAAACCATCGCACGACAAAGAAGTCCCGGCGAGGAGGAAGCGTCGGGACGTCTCGCTGCAAGCTTCCATTGAGCGAGGAACCGCGAGCCGGAGAAGGGAACTGGTTTCCGTCTTCCAGTCCATCGCACCGTACCCCGGCGATGATCGGGCAGAAGCCGCGGGAGGATAGGCAGACTCGGGCGGAATATCATCCTCTTAGCAGCGATCTTAATCGTATTTAAAAGTTATTCGGAGCAAGCGGGAGGTAGGGTTGCTCCCGCCCGCGCCCCAGCCGAGCCATCCACCATCAACCCCTCTCGTCGTGCACGGAGGCAACCGCACTAAGCGCTCTTTGAGAGCTCACAAAGGAAATTAATTCCTCGAGCAGAAGCCCTCGCGCAAGATTCCCGCGTGTCCGAGACTCCAAACGAGCGCGATGCGGGATGGTTAGGAGGCTGGAAGAAAAGCCTTCGAGGGATCGGAGAATGGCGGAGAGAGGATAGCATCGATAGCGATTCCCGCGTCGCTACTTCTGATATTCCAAGCAGCTCTCGTGGCTCTTCGCGGTATGAGAAATGATCCAAGCTTGGGAGCACTTTCTGCGTGCCTGCTGGGACTCGATGATTTCTATACTTGAGCGATTTCGTTAGTTATCTCGGAGTTAATTCGTTATTGAACCGGGAGGATAGCATCGATAGCAATTCCCGTGTTGCTTCTTTTGACAATTTTTTGACAGCTCTCGTTGCTCTTCACGGTATGAGAAATGATTCGAGCTTGAGGAGACTTTCTACATGCCTACTGTAACTCGATGATTTCTATACTTGAGCGATTTCGCTAGTTTTCTCGGGGTTAATTCGTCATTGAACCGAGAGGATAGCACGGATGGCGATTTCTGCGTTGCTACCTTCGACATTCGAAGCAGCTAACAAATAAATAAACTGTTTTCCTCGAAAATCAACTCCCTAGAACAAGTCCCCCTACTCGCAGTCTCTGTTTCTCGCGATCTCTCGATCGAATAACCGCGAAATGGCGACTATTAACGCGAGAATCGAACTCGCTTTTAGCGAGTACGCGGGTCGATGGTTTCCATTCCGCGGTGGAATCGCGAGCGTAGAAATTTTTATGGAAATACCGGAGCTTGTTCCCAAGAGGTCTTTGATTGATTTCGCGCAGCGACATATTTCCTGCAGGATGGCGCGTATATCCGAAACATATATGGCTACGCGGAACTATTTCCGCTCATGTGAAACAACCTTATGGAGAAATAGTTGGGACTTTCCTGGGAAGTTTGCGTGGAAGAAGATGACGTTCGATGCGAGGCATGCAACGTGGCACGCGCAATATCGAAGTTGCTGCTCGGGATCCCGCCATGTTACGATAACGGGCGACGAAGATGGCGCGGAGGGCCGATTGCGCTCTTAGCCGGCGAGAACCGAGCGTTACGGCGCCGATAACGCGCAATGGCGTCGTCCGCAGCGTCCCGCGTCGTTACGTAAAAATCCGCCACTTCCCGGCCAAGCGGACGACTCTCTCCGCTTGGGATTTATCGCTTACTTCCTTCGAGAGCTCCTTCCATAACGAATTTTTAGGACGAGGTAACACGCGAGGTACGAGAGTTAAAAAAGGGTCCTAAAGAGTCCCGGAAAGACGCGAAGATCGTGTTACATCGACCCGTGTCGTCCCGTGTCGTCGTGCGTCGTTCCACGTCGTCCCGTGTTGTCCCGCGTTGTCATGCGTCGTTCCATAAAGAGTCCCGGAAAGACGCGAAGATCGTGTTACGTCGACCCGTGTCGTCCCGTGTTGTCGTGTGTTGTCGTGCGTCGTTCCACGTCATCCCGTGTTGTGCCGCGTCATCCCGTGTCGTCGTGCGTCGTTCTACGTCGTCCCGTGTCGTCCCGTGTTGTCGTGTGATGTTGTGCGTCGTTCCACGTCATCCCGTGTCGTCGTGTGTCGTTCCACGTCGTTCCGTGTTGTCCCGCGTTGTCATGCGTCGTTCCACGTCGTCCCGTGTCGTCCCGTGTCGTTCCGTGTTGTCGCGTATTGTCGTGCGTCGTTCCACGTCATCCCGTGTTGTGCCGCGTCGTCCCGTGTTGTCGCGTGTCGTCGTGCGTCGTTCCACGTCGTCCCGTGTCGTCGCGTGTCGTCGCGTGTCGTTCCACGTCGTCCCGTGTCGTCGTGCGTCGTTCCACGTCGTCCCGTGTTGTCCCGCGTTGTCATGCGTCGTTCCACGTCGTCCCGTGTCGTCCCGTGTCGTCCCGTGTTGTCGCGTGTCGTCGTGCGTCGTTCCACGTCATCCCGTGTCGTCGTGCGTCGTTCCACGTCGTCCCGTGTTGTCCCGCGTTGTCATGCGTCGTTCCACGTCGTCCCGTGTCGTCCCGTGTCGTCCCGTGTTGTCGCGTGTCGTCGTGCGTCGTTCCACGTCGTCCCGTGTCGTCGCGTGTCGTCGCGTGTCGTCGTGCGTCGTTCCACGTCGTCCCGTGTCGTTCCGCGTCATCCCACGTCGTACGTAAAAATCCGCCACTACCCGATCAAGCGGGTAACCCTCTCCGCTCCGCACCGCTTGCGATTTCTCGCCTATTCCGTTCGGGAGCTCCTTCCATAACGAATTTCCAGGACGAGGTAACGCACGAGGCATGCTAGTTAAGAAAGGGTGCAAAAGAGTCGCGGAAAAACAAGAAGATGATGTGACGGATACTTTAAATACCATCGGGTACCGATCTTCGAGAGCCAATTTTCGCGCGGATAAAATCACACGGAAGCAGCGTAATACGATAATCGTACAACGCGTAGAGTTATGTAGTATTAGGTAGACGAAGAGGTATCGGCGATCGAGCGAATTTGCGAGAGCGGCTCGCAGGGCGGAGACGGAACGGGGCACCCACGTAGGCAGATGGAGTCAGGACAGCGTGAGATGCGTGTTATTCTCACCTGGCTTGTCCCATAGACTGCACCGGGACAGGGATGCCAGGCCGGTGCTGTCGAGCGAAGCTTCTGCGATCTCTCTCTCTCTCTCTCTCTCTCTCTTAACGTCTCTCGACATCCCTCTCGTTCCTCGTCCTTCGGCTTCATCCGTGGCCCGTCCTCTGTCATCGAGGATCACGGATGCTTCTTCGGGTACCGCAGCCACGATATTACGTAATTGGATTCTCGCGGTAGATTCTCTCCCTTTAAAGGGCCGAGCGGTTCCATTGACACGGCCGATTCGAGGATAATTCGAAAGGGGTTCGAGTGGCTCCAGATGCGGATGCTCCGCGACTCGGAGGACCTGCGCAACGGATGGCACAAAGGACGAGGAGGAGAGCGGATGGCCCTTGTTCGAGAGTCGTCCAAGGGCTCGCCGTACCCTGCCGCAGATTAAACGGAGCTTAATTCATAGATTAATAATAAGACCGGCAGACACACTCGACTTCGCGAACGTTCGCTCGGTCCGATTAGCCAACCCTGCTGATTCCATTTCCTCCTTTGGCCTTGCCCTCCGCGAGGCTCATCGATCGCTGCTCTCACCCTCGATGTCTCTTTCAACGAAAAACCAGTGGGGAAGGAATCGCGGGGTTCCAGGGACGAAAAACTCGGAGGGTCGCGAGAGTCCAACTCGTGCCCGCCCTTTCGCCAACTCGGAAGAAACTCCACGGCGTTCTCAAAGGGACGTCAAAGTACTCGTGTATACCCAGCAGACAAATGTTTCCACACTCTTCGGCCATTAAGTTAGAGTCTCGCAGCGATGATCGGGGAAGAAAGGATAGCGAAATTCCTGCCTGCAACGCGGCCTGTCGTCGCATCCCGATGACAAAGAGTCCCTCTCTGCCTCGTTCCAAGTTTCCCCGATGAAACCGTCAGTGGTTCCTCGAGCACCCAAAGAGACCAAGGTCCATTATGTCGGTAACCGCTTGTATAAAGTGTCGGGGGCTACAAAAGTGGTCAAATTCTCGCCGTTCGTATTGGAACAGCTATAGATTCGTCGCTCCACGACGATTATTTCGTTCAGGAGCCCCGCCCAGGAGTCTAAACCAGGGTACGAGCGACAGACCGTCATAGGATGGCAAATTTAAGAAGAAGAAGGACAGCGGAGAGGGTGGGGAAGGACAGTCGGCGAAGCGGAAGCTTATAATTGTACCGTGGATGTGGTCTCGCAGACAGAACTAGATCCAAGGTCTGTGACGAGCCTGCGGGACGCCATTATCGGGCGGACCAGGTGTCCCGTCGACGCCTCAGACGGCCCTCCTTTCGACCGGGTCTGGTTTGTGTACACGTCCTCGTCGAGATAAAAAGAATTAACTTTCTTTCTTGCCAGCACAAAGGTGCTTCCTTTTCTGCTTTGTGCGGTTGCGCGGCAACCGAATCGTCCACGGGCCACGCTTACGCGGCTCTAATGTCTCGAAAAAGCTCGCCGAGATCCGTTCGAGCAAACAACTCGCGAGTTAAATGGGTTCCCTGAGAAAACTCGGTTTGCCAGGGCTATAATCAGCCATTTAGCTCGATGTCCGATTCGAATCGGAAGTTCGAGCGTGTCCTCGTCCTGACAGGGGCCAGGCTAGCCCATTCTCTGTCAAGGGTTAATTTCGTCGTGTAATTCCCTTCGTCGGATGACAGAGACGTCGCGAGAAAAGAACTCGTGGCGCAGAAAACGAGTCCGGGTTCGGAAAATATTTGCCTCGGTTAAAGCGTTGGGAAGCCGTGTGAATCACTGTCGGCGAGCGATTTTCGGAATTCGGTCAGCGGTGTATCGACGAGGGCCGTGAAGCGTGGCGCCAGTCATTGTATCGATACTAGCCTCGATCCTCGACCTCTGCTGCTCAACGAAGCCGAAACCACGTGTTTTCGTCGTTTATCCACTGGCCTCTGTGGGATCTCAGCGGGTCGGTGGTGCCTAGTCCTGGTCCCTTTGATGTCTCTCCTTCCTCGTGGCTGTCGAACCGTGAATCGAACGTGGCCGGAAGCCGGCACGATCACGGAGTCGTCAGAAATTGCGACTCCAGCCCCGGCTTCCTCCGTTCTGGCTGCCGAGGCTTACCACTCCGGCAAGAAATCTGGGGGTAAATGAAAAGGAAGGGAATGGCTCTCTTGACGCGCCGAGAATGCCAAGGGGAAGGTAAGTTATTGGCCACTGTTTGTGGACTGCTGTTTGCAAGCTGCGTTAACGGCGACCAGGGATACATAAAGAAGACGGCTCAATTGTTGCTGGGACCACTCGCAAGCTATGGCATACGCGCAGGATTCTGGGGTGGTGTTCGTCGAGGGTTGAGAAATTAGTTTACTGCTGCGTTATATAGAAAATTGGGGAGTTCTGGTACCGGAGAGGGCTATGGCTAATGTCGTCATAGGAATGCGAAGGAAACGTAATATAAATGGAGACGGCGACTGTTACGAGACCGTAAAAGATCAGTAGCCTATATGGTCCAGGGGTACGAAATATTAACTGCAATTTTGCCCGAAACGGAAGCACGTATAGGGACTGGAATCTGAACGTGGTCGAGGACTCGCGTCGGAACTGGTATACGAGAGGATCGGCTTATTCACGGTTACCGGTTAGGCGAGCCGCATTGAAAAAGTTGCGGCTGAGTCACGCGGAGAAAAACTCGAGCGTCTTCGCACCTGCTCTCCCCCATGGCCTATGGGAATAGCGGGAGATGGGCGATTTCGGCGAATCATTAATGACACGACGCGTCAGGTCGTTAGAGGAGTTAGCCTAGCGTGATCGAATCGGTGAATGCGAAAACAGACAATGGGAGCCGAAGATCCGTGGGGTGGCAAAGAAGCTGGGGACACCTGGGTGTCTAATTACCTGCATCCCCGACTGCATCGAGGTCCATAGGGTGTACTGGTTAAAGGGGGTGCGTCTCTTTTTGCTGACCGAGCTTTGCGGCCTGCGAATCTACGATGAATACGATATTCGAGGAGCATGAACGAAGAGATACGTGCCAAAGAGGGGTTGCATCGACACACGCGGGATTATACATGTGAGATCGTATTTGGGTTGACTGACTTAAGATAATATTGATGGCTTCTTAATAGAATAAAATAAACTTATAAATATAATGACAGCGGCTAGCTATGAAACAGGAGGGATTCGCTATGTGCACACTCTCCTGATCTTTCAGCAGATGCACACTGGTGCACACTATGCTGTGCGAATGTTGTTGGATGACCAAAGGTCCGTTGACTCTTAGTCACTGAAAGGATCTAACTGATAAAGGCAGACCAACGTCAGAGTTCAAAACATCTTACTCGTTCCTACCTTGACTAAGGGCCAATGGTCATCTTCACCCCTCCAAGAAGTAAGAATATACAAGCACCTCTGAAAGTCATACGAAGGCAGTTCTTACTCTTCTCCGCCGATATAATACATAAATATAAATTGTATTTTCTGACGTAGCCTCGTTGCAGAACTCGTATTGCATACAAAATATTAATCGGTCTATAAAGTTCTCAATCCAGGTTCCAACAACGTTTAATCGGGATTCTTTCATTTGACGCTGATAGGATTGATTCATCATTTGCGCATGATACCAACGCGGTGTTACTGGACAGCATAGTGCTAAAACTGACTCTTACAAGTGTCGTCAAAGCTGTAACTGATAGACTCCAACTGATGGACTATCTTTCCAAACCGTCTTTGCACACTCTTAGACTGAACCGTCCTCTCACGCCCTTGCACCCTTACTTTTAACCATTCATTCTGTTCTCCTTCATACTCGAGCTTTCTTTCTCAATCACGCTCTTTCCCTCGCAACGTCGATGGGCCAGGTCCTTCAAACACATGACGCATTCATAAACTTCCACTCGTTTATCGCATTCAGATCTGTCATAAACATCCCTTACATTCGATGCTCTTGCACGCGGTCACTTTCGTTCTAAGCCCAAACGCTCTTGACATTCTTTCAGGGCTGCACTCGGTCCAATCCTACACACAGGGTGTTTAACATTTCGGATGCACTTTGTTCTCCGTTCCCGGATGATCCGGAATTTATATACGGATAACCCATTGGTTTCGAGCGAGAGTCCAAGTTATGGTTGCTATGGATGGACATTATCCAGCTAGTTTCGATAGAGATCGTTTCTTTATTCAAAGGACCGTGGTGCACGGCCTATAAAAAGGCAGTCGAACTCGCTGGCTGATCGGGCAAAGTCGATCCGAAGGGTGTAGACGATCGATAGGATCGACGATAACCGGCTCTCTTCCGAATATTCTCCATCGACCATCAGAGCGTGCTCGTTCCTACGGTGCACCTGCGTCTCGCTTTCTAACGATTCTCTCCTCTCCTTGGGACGATCGAGGACCGAACAGCCGACGGAATAAAGAGGATGCTCGTTACCTCGGACAAAAACGGCCGCGCAAAACCAGATCACCGATGCCACGACTCGTAATTCCTCGCGATTTCCACGTGTAATAACGTGTCCACGGCTGCGACAACCAGAAGATCCGGTCGCTTGTTCGTATTTTCTCCCCCTTTTTTGTTTCCCCGCGACAAAATATTCCGACGGGTAGCGGCGACGTGCTTTACGACGCGGTCCGCGTCTCACAATGCAGCCGCGTCCTATTTTCGCCGACGTTTTGCTCCCAATTCCCATCTCTCCGTGGCTTTTTCCCATTTTTCCGGGGTCCTCCGTGATCTGAAACAGCGCGGGGCAGAAGGGGGGCGGTGTGACGGATGAAATCGGCGAAAGAGAGGGCCGAGGAAAAATTAGTCGAACGCAGGGATGCCCGCAGGACAAAGAGACCGAACGCAGCGCGTATCTGGCCTGGTTCGCGAATGTGACAGCGCACATCCTGAAGGGCCAATCAATTTTTCTCCTATCTACACCCCCTTCCAATTCCTCTCGCTCTCTGCTTCCCTCGTTGGCACTTTGCTCTTTCCTCTCTCCTTCTTCCCTGCTTGCTCCCCCTCTGCATTTTTGCGAAAACCCTTCGGCGAGCCACGGTGACACAAGGGTCGAACACAGAGGAACCATTCATCCATCGAAATGACCCCAGAGGCGCCAATCAAACGCGTCGCCTCACCCTGAATACTCAATAGAGATATAGAGATACTGCAGCCAGTACGTCAATATTAATAGGAGGATGCACCGTCCTCTCGATTCCTCATCGATCCTAGCTTCGCCTTTCTCCACCACCCTCTTCCATTTCTACTCCCCTATTTCTAGCCGTCCCGGCCTCTCCACCCGCCACCCTCGCGTCTTTCGAGTGCCTTCGATTATTCGTTAACCGACGCTCCACGTCGATTCTGTTTCTCTTCTTTCCATGGCCCAGGTTCGACGAACTCGCGCGGGACGATAGATCCCGTCGTGTTTGCGTAGATTAAAAAGTTGCTGCGATTTCTTCTCCTTTTCTTTCCCTCCAACGACGATGTCTGTCTTTCCTTCCCGTTTTTCCGGCTGGAAATAAGTCGGAAGGTGCTTTTAAAAAATCATCGAGCTCCGTCGCGATGCTATCGGTTGCCATAGATTGAACGGGGGCCGGCACTTCCGGTCGCGGTCGAATCGATAACTCTCGGCCCGGGGCGAAACGAGCGTCGTAAAAGTGAGGGATGATCTCCGATCGAATCTCTCCGTCGTCACTCCGCGTGATTCGTGTCATGAGACTAGCGACGCCGCCTTCCAGCGACTTCCGATATTGACAAACGTTAGGTTTATTAACCATGTCGGTGCGACAGACTCGTTAGCAAATGCGTGACTAAGATTACCGTTAGGGTACAGAGAGCAGCAGGTGTTGGGAGATCGTAGTGAACGTTGTTGGATGCATCAAGGCCAGCATTAATTAAATCACCGTTAGTACATTGACAGGGGATTGCATTTGACCAATACACGCCGGTTTTGATGAAATTTATACGAGATATAATTTTCAAAAAAATATTTAACACGTGTTCATGTAGAAGGGGTGAAATAAACTCGAAGATGAGTATAGTGTACACTTACTGTTGGAGCAAATGATTATAATCGCGATACCTTTGGTTTCGGTAAACGCTATTTATCCCATTGACGTAATCGGTATGTGCGTGTATATGTGATATTGACTTCTCACTTCTCACTGCGATAACTCACTGTCTAACCATATAATAATTATGAAGTATACTAGGTGTACACCTGTCACTTAAAGAATACGCGTCGTGATTAGCGTGAATACAGAATTTATTCTGAACGAGAATACAAAAGTGAAGCTCGTGCCAAGGAGATAATTAAGAAGAACGAGAAATTAGTAAAATAAGAGAACACGAAATAAATGGCACAGGGTCTACTGTATTGTGACGCAGTCTAAATCTGAGCTGCCAAGACCAACAAACATACAGGGTTCTCAGATGTTGCCTCTGTGACACATCAAAACACACTACAAGATAGGCGACCAATGGTCCCAAACCTTGGAATGGTCCCAGATTTAGTGAATCACCCATACTTTGACACTATAAGATAGTCACCCCCAGATCCCATGTCACATCGGTACCAAGAACCCCTACCCGATCAAAACTCTGTTAAATAAATATCCAAATCCACTAAAAATAAAATACTACGATATTAATCTGAACCCGAATTCGAGCGTTTCGTTTTATTTCGTACCTCAGTCGCGCACCGTGACGGTATCATTGACAGCGATTAGCTCGTTATCAACGAAATGACCTCAGTTAACTGACTCTAGGAATTAACATTTACGGTATTAATATCGTGACAGAAAGTGTAAAGAGAGATGACGGTCCTCTGAACCCAACGGGAGAAAGTAAAGCAGGATAATGTCAATCCTTCGTGCTCCGGGAATTTAAATGCGACGGAGTTTGCATACGAGGCTAACGAGATTACTCGTGAATCGGGCTTTGACATGCTCTTGGACGCGCGAAAAATCTGCACCGTCCGATGATCGAATTTAATCCGGCTCAATGGCCGATCACTTTGACAGGATCTCGATCTTGCTGCCTCGGCGCGACACGTCCGTCCTCGACACATCCGCGCGAAACAAAAGCGAATTATCGCTCTATTAACCGAAGCTTGTCGGTCTCTTTCCGCGCCGGGCTGCGGAAAATGCTCTCGTTTCCGCGATTTAGATAAAACGGCGCGTTAATATTTCCGGGGGATCTCGCGTCGCAATTTTCATCCCTTTGGAATATTAAAATCGCGCAGCGTGCGCGGGGATAAATAGCCGTGTCGGTGGAATTGCAAATGCAGATGTTCGACCGGGATGATTAAGGACCTTTGAAGAGGCAGTAACGACTCGTCGCGATTGTAAAAGCATTAAGAACGTTTATGACGCTGCTTTCCCACGTCGTTGCCTCGGACTAACCCATTTCGCGTCTTTTATTTGCCGCGATTGCAATCGGCCCGATCAAAGGAACGATTCCGATTGTAAGACAAACCATGTTAATCCCGATGCACGCTGCTCGATACACGTGTCCCTTTGAGAATTCAAAGCGCGTATCCATACCCGCGGAAGGTATTACCTTTGAACCTTCACCTACGGCCCCGGAAATACCCATCTTCTCGCCGAGGGATACCTCGTTTGTTCGTGGAAACGATTCTTCTTGTAAAAAACGGAACAATTGCAAGAGATATAACAATGCCGTCATTTGTTAGAACAGCAGGGTACGATAATTACATGGACTTGCACAGACGTACACGGAGTATACACTTTGGCTGAAGCAAAGTAAAGCAGAGCCAACGATTAAATGCATTACGGAAGTATAAAGTAGCGTTATTTCATTTCGCGCAAGTTTCTTTGTTGGGATTACTTTACAAGGAAAATATATTTATTAAAAATAGGATTAGTACACCGGGTACTCGGGTATACGCTAAGATAACGGTATAAAATGAGTGAGGAGCTATGACACGTATCAGGGCTACGTCACGCGCCGCGTGGTCGGGTTCCTCAAACGTCGTGACGCGTTCAGAGGTTAGGTAGCTGGTGCAAAGTCGGCGGGAAGATCAAAAACTAGGGGGGACTTAAAGACAATCGGACGAGCTGATATTAAAGGAAGGCTCCCGGATTGTCAAAGAAAGAAACCGAAAGTAACCACCTGCAACGCAAAGTCCTCTTCCTGGTATCTCTCCTCTGACACCTGGAACCTTGAACAGATAGCACTAGTCCCCCTTAACACTATCGTAGTTCTCCAACGCTCTTAAATAATTGAACGCGATTAAATAAATAAATGACACGGCATAACAGTGAAATTATCACGATTATTCCTATGTCATCACACGCCCAGTCTTTGACATCGCCTTGGCACTAGCACTACAGATCTTTATTCGTACCCTAATCTTAGCGGGCACAGGTAACTAAGTTAAGTAAATATATTAATTACAGTTCTATCTCAATACGAGTCAACGTTAATTTCTTTAACCTTTAACGATCCAAGTGTGCCTCTCAGGCACCACCGATGTGCGGCGCTCCATTATACTCAATTATAATTAATATAAATATTGTAATCAAAATTATATTACTTCTGAGTTTTGAATGACTTTAATATAATCATTTACACGCCATTGTAGCATTTAAACTCTGACGCTTAAAAACTTGCAAGTCTAAGTATGATGAAAATAAGTTAGAGTTACCGGTCGATATTCACAATTAACCCTTTTGTACTCGAGAGGTGATTCTCAGTCACCATTTAATCACATTCTGAAGATCAACGTTAATTAATATATCAAATTTAAAATTACCTAACGATGTGTTGTTGAATGTCGAAGAAAAATAATTCTGTCTTAATTTGCATATGATTTCTCATTTACCATTTTAAAAATATCGTCGACTCTGTGACAGAAAGTATTCGAAATACTATTTTTCTGTAACGAAAAAGTGGTCGAGTGTAAAGGGTTAAAATAAAATGTTTTCAATTGCTAATATCCAAGAAATTTCGAGACCGGTTTATTGGATAGAACTGGTAGTCTCGGTTCACCAGCTGTTCGGGGTCTAGAAAGGGAGAGGGCACGTGGGACGGCAGAGGTGGAGATCGAGGCCGAGGTGAAATGTCATCGTGACTCCGGCGAAACGTCGATACCCATATTAATTGAAGCCCGCGTATTCGCCGCCGCTATTATGTACAGTTATGGGGCGTCGCGACGCAGACAGGCACGTAGCGGCGCGTTAGCTGGAACGAGCCATAGAAAGCGATTTCCCTGGCCCCTCCGCGGGTACAGGCCGCATTATCGTCGGAGCCAGCGCGAGCGCGCGAGACCTCGTAACGAGTTATTTAACGTTATCATCATCGTATAGAAGCGGCGTCGGCAAACAGGACGATATAACCTCCGACATCGACGCTGCGAGAGAACGTTCGAGAGCGTTATCCGCCATCCCTCCGCTGCGCCGGTACGTTGGCTATTTATTAGCTAATTGCCTCGCTATTTTTCGCCATGCTTTTAGCGGCAGCCGGATGATAACAAGCACGAGCTTAGCCGGGAGAACGCGGCTAACGGCCAATTCCGGCTCGATAACCCGACGTTTATTCCTGATCGCCCCCCATTTCGTGCAAACGGCAGCTTCGGCCCCCGATTTTTACGCAGATGTCGATCCTCTTTCGCGAATAAATAGCGTATAACGCGTTTGTGTTCTGACGCATTGCGAGGCAATGAAGCACTGCTTCAGTGGATGATACGGCCCCAGGACTGAGGACTGAATATCGTCGTTCAGTGGAATATCACCGACTTACAGTTGATGCTTTTGGTTTCCTTTTACAATAATTTCTCTATGCCTACTGATTGGTTGGTGTGAAATGTAAGTGACGGGTGTGTGTATCTTCCTATTAGTTGCGAATAATATCGGGGATGCGTGTTAGTTTTGACATCTTTCTGTGGTGGTAGACGTTCAAACAATTAGGGGTCCTGATGCCTATCGTCTTAAAGGTGATTTATTAACCCTTGCTAAGGTTCACCCAAGTGGTGACTAGGTGATAACGAGTATATCCGAATCAGGGGACGCTGACAATAAGGATATAAAACAGTCCCCTGCTTAACTTGGGACATACGGTCCTAAGGACGCAACAATGGAAATTTATTAGCTTCGTGGCAATCTTCACCGATTAATCTCGCGTCGTGGAGACTTCTTCGTCCTCTTCCTGGTCCTCTTCCTCGTCCTCTTCTTCGTCTTGAACCGACCCCGGGTGTGCTAGCCGCTCGAGGATTCCCGGCGAATCGCGTGGCAAAAGCGTCGTTTCCGGCACGCCCGACCAATTTCCGTCCTCCGCCACTTTCTCGCGTTTAAACTGCGATCATGCAGCGATAACGAGCGCTGGACGTGGCAGAAGACGCGCCCTGATACCACGGCCTCGCTGACCTTTATGGATCCGTGAAGCCTCTTTGTGCATCTGAGGATTCGCCATTCGAATCACGGCTGCGGGGTCTTCTGTCTGAGCCTCTTCGCGAGGGTATCACACGCTGACTTCCGGTTCCGTGTCCTTCGTTAAGAGACCCTTTGGTGACGTTAGGGTTCCTTCGGTGAGCTATTCGTTTCCCTGTCACACGTGTACCTTTGGAAATTCTCGATTGGGTCTCGAATGACGTTACACAGGATGGTGTCTGTTCTCTTGCTAGGAGAATCGAGAAGACTGCAGTGGAATATTTTATTTTATATATATGTACACGCTGAATGAGGGTGGAAAAATGATTGACTAGGTGGTGTACAAAGGCTAGACGTTATTTTCGAAGATTCCTATCTTTGTGTATATCAATTCTGGATGTAAATTGTAGATGCGACGCATTCGTCAATAGCGAAGATTCGTGAGTACCAACTCTGTGTTAAGAATTGTATTAAAGTCGTTGTCTATGCCAATTCTTAAACCAAAGGCCAAAGTGATGGTCACCTCTACCATCGAATTATTCTTTAACCGTTTGAGTGCCACGGGTCATTATTGTTTCCCAATCGATATTTGCCAAGCGGCGCGATAGCGCTTCTCATATTCCGCGTTCACCAACCGAGCGCGCTGATTGTCAGCTTCGCAGCTCAGAGCGCTGGCACTTTTGGACACAAAATAGAAGAAGCGCGATCGCGCCGCTTGGCACTCAAACGGTTAACACATCTTTTGACTGTTGTTCGTGCTTGGTCCAAAATTGTTATCCCGTGTCAAAGTACACCAAAGGCTTAACCTGTGTCGAAGAGTTCTAATCTCCCTCTCTGTGTCAGTAGACGTTCCTAACGACATCTGTTATTCCTTACATCGGACTGGGATCACTTTCTTCTAAGTAACCGTAAAGTAAGTTAGAGTATATCTCAAGAAACCTTACCCATCTACACTATTTTATAACAATCTGAATCGATCTAGATGCGACACTTTCTGTCAACAGCGAAGATCCGTGTGCCCCAGCTTGCTCTGTCAATCGTATCATGACAAGTAGCTTCGTTACACGGTGCCTATTCGTGCAGACACCCAATCGGTTTCTGGTATCACCGTGAAGGCATATGGTACATACAAACGCGAGATTATGGTCGCGGTGTGTTCATCGACGTTGATCGACTTTGACTCCACTCTGGACGGTGTCATCTCGTAGAAAGGATGGCGAGCTGGAGTCGCGTCTCGAGTGTCTGGGTTGTTTTTTAACGGGTACCCGGCGACATTCGAAGAGAGGTGGTTGGACGCGTGTTAGTGGCCGGACGATGAAAATCGCGCGGTGAATTGAAGGTCGCGCGCGAGAAGACGGGCCCCTCGAAACCACTCACGGAAACGTTACACTACCCTCGAACGCGTATCGTTTCCGCTACGGCAAATATGATGGAAGTGGCCGCGGAGGTGCGGCGCGGTATTCTGGTCACACGTCCGGTTACTATCGCATGGCCAATGGGCAGAAAGCGTTGTCGGATCGAATCAGTTGGAAAAACCCTCCGGAGACACGTTGTTCCGTTCGAGGGATGCTCTCCTCTCGGCATTTCGACGGGACAGGTGGAATACGTGCGAGTGACGTGGTTAAAAATAGCAGCCCCGTCGAGGTCTTTGTTCCCGTAAGGAAGCAATAGGAATATCCGATAGCTGGAAAGGTCGTAAAAGGTGGAAGCTTCGCGAGTCGAAGCTGGCCGCGGAACGCCTCAGGGCTGACACGCAATCAATATTCGCCGAATATCCGAGGAAGTTGTCCGTGGGAAATTGGTCTTGGCAACTTTTCGCCAGCAAATCTCGATGACTGTTCCCTTTTACGAGGGAACCGCCTGGTTGGTCCCTTTCAGACCTCCATCCTTTCGCTGGATACTTCCCCGAAACCAGCGCTATTGGAGCGCGAACGTTCTCTCGACGTTTTACTTAATGGCGCTGGAAGGCAATCGATTCTCTCCGGGGCTTTTTTTAACACACTCTATCGGTTAAGCGGTAAAGGCGAGCGAAAGGGGTGGAAAAATTGGACGAGGCATAAACCCTCGCGCGTCCAGCACACCTAGACCCTACATAGGTACCGCCCGTAAAACCAGCAGGGGTTCCAGAATGTAGGACACCGCGCTCGGAAATTAAGTAATACGGCAATTCGTTGTGGCATTGTTATCGCATTATCAGTGACACCTGGCGTTTCAATTATGTAAACGTATGTATAGCAGTATAATAGAAACGTAAGAGAAACCTACTCGCGAAAGAGCTACTCGCAACATTTATACTCCTGTCATTGTTCTCAAATGAGGGAGACTGGGATAGGTTAGAAAGAAACTAACGCTACTCTGCATCGCCGTATACATTTACACTGTACATTTTCTAAGGAACAACTGAAGAGTGACTCTGCATTCGCTTGGTTCATATGAAATAGATCAATACCGATCTATCGGATAGTAGAATCGACGATGCCATCTGGGGACCAATTTTATAAAGAGGTAAGAATAAATTCGGCATAATGGCCAGGCAAGCAATGTAATCGGAGCGAAAAATACACAGTGGTCCTGTTAGTCATAAAATACACGAGATCAGAACACTCTGATACGTCGAGATGATGAAGGTATGGTGAAGGAAGCCCTCTAACCTGTACACCTACCTAACCTAAGTCATAAGAGTAGCCTGGTTAAATTAACAAACGATCTTCACACTGTCCTCCTTCAGGATGAACTATCCGAAACAACGTTCGACACATTAACGAGAACCGAAGCCTCATCGCGAAAAGTCTTCGAATCTCGGCAAAATTTTCACCGCGGTGGGTTGGTTTCGGAACGATGCCACCTCATTTTGGCAAGTGTATTCCACCTGTGAGCGGCGTCTCAGAAGTCCATTGGCCCAGTTCGGGGCGTCTATTCGCCCTGAAAAGCATCCCCACCACGGCCGCTCATCGATTGTTCGACGTTTGTCGGCACCGTGTCCGCAAGACACCCTGTTGGCCACAAAGGCGAGCCGGCCTCTGTTCGCGTCCTCTGATGTCTCCGTGGAGTCATCCGGAGGCGGTATTCTCGCGTGAAAACCCCCGCGGCGACGAGCACGACCCCGTCTCCGCCCCACGGCCCAGTTTCCCCATTTTCCTCGGTTTTTTCATCTCTCTGGGTGGAACGCGGACAGATACCTGCGGCTACCCGCACAGATCCGTCCCCGCGAGCACGTGAATGCGTTCACGCGACGTTGCGTGGCCCCGACCACCCCTCCGGATCTGCTCCGCGTTTGTCCCGCGTCTGTCCGCGTCTTTCTTCCAATGTGTTCGCGACGGACCATTTGCGACCCGCACTCCGGCCATTCCAGAGCCTTTGAAGTCGACCGGGACCGGTGTAGAGTCGACGAAGCGACGGATAGAATCGGTGAAAGATTGATTCTCTAACTCTCTACTTCCAGAGCCGGTTTCCATCGATACTTTTTCTCGCATTCTCATCGGAGTACAGATCCAGGTGCGTTGACACCCCAGAGATCGCGGCTAGGCTTTAATTGGCGCCTGTCATTGCACCTCACGTGTGTTTACGACGTTCGGCGGCTGGTGACTTTATTGTTTGCACGTAACGAACGAATGTCGGGCAAACATGGTGTATTTGTCCGAGGGAAATACTCTCTGGAAATATAATTAAAAAGCTCCGGCCGAGGCAGCGGGTGCCGCAATAATGTCCGGGACATAATTACAACGTGTTTGCCCGTCGGCCTGTAATATCTCTGTTTACTAATCTCTTTTAATTACGCCCTGTTCGCGCGCCGATCGCTGTTTAATCGGTCTCCTCCGCTCCGTCCCGTCCTGCTCTTCGACGCGACCGCCGGATGCACCCCGATTCGTCCAACGACGCGGCTCCAAGCGTCGGATAATCCCCCGCGTGGCACAATGGCGATACAGAGATTATCAGGGCCGGTGCGCGAGCAAATAAGCGGCTCGCCGAATGACAACTCCGCACGCCACGTCCGTGGCCGGCGAGGGCCGTTTCGGGGCTGGCGTCGCCTCTGTTTCGGCACAAGTTTCCGCGCCGAAGTTCGCTCATCCGCGTCGGTTCACGAGTCCTTATCTTCCCTGGCCCGCCGCGAGATAGTCCGACCTGCGACTAACGACCGCGAAACTTCGTAAACTTCGCATCCGTACGCCAAGTCGGCCGCAACCCCCGTGTTCCGAACCCTCTCCCTGTCGCGCTGGTTCTGCGCGTTCGCGATTTGAGCTTTCAACTCGGAACGTTTGGCCGAGCTTGCTGTCGCGAGCCAGCGGCTTAAGTCGGCGATCGTACCCGCGAAAATTGAGAGACTCCTGGTCTTTCCTAGTCGAGCGGCAGCCAAGTTATGCCACCCTTTTGGCCCCGCGCGACGCCATCGCGAGTTTGGGAGATCCTGTTTCACTGGTGGATGCTTTGTGTCTTCGAACCTTGCCCTGGTAATGCGGGAATACGCCTTTGCTCTTCGATCGACTCGGTCCGAGGGTACGAGTGTCAGAGGCAGCTGAGGACATGTCAATCGAGATGGTTCGCCAGCACGTTTGCTTTCGTTATCACGCGTTGTCTATTATGAGAAGCTTGGAAGCTGTCAGTCTGGTCAGACAGGATAAGAGTGTCTCTTTTGAATTTGAGGTCTCTTTCACGAGGTGTCTAATGTAAGAAACTTAGAAGAACTCGTGAGGGATGATGCACGAGCAAGGGTGCTTCTTTCTAATGTCTGTCATACTCGTCCATACACTGTCTACTGTAGGAAGCTAGGTAGAAGTCAGGCCAGGTGACTCATAGATAGGAGTGTCTCTTTTGAATAGATATCGGCTAGTCTCTGTCACTATACGCGTAGTTCGCTATAGGAAGCTCAGAAGAGGGCAATCGGGTTGGTGCACGAGCAAGAGTGTTTCTGTTTCTCTTTAACTTGTATCATTCTTTTTCTTTCTCATGTAGTACGTACTGTAGGAAGCTCAGAAGAAGTGGGGCATGATGCACGAGCAAGGGTGCTTCCCCCTAATGCCTGTCATATTCTTCGATACACTGCCTACTGTAGGAAGCTAGGAAGAAGTCAGGTCAGAAGACTTACAGATAGTAGTGTCTCTCTTCTATACGTATCCTTCGTTCCTGTTGTCACAATAAAAGGAGTGTCTCTTTTGAATAGATATCGGCCAGTCTCTGTCACAATAAGCTCAGAAGAGGACAATCGGGTTGGTCCACGTGGTGCACGAGCACGAGTGTTTCTGTTTCTCTCTAACGCGTGTCATTCTTTTTCTTTCTCATACAGTACCTACTGTAGGGAGCTCAGAAGAAGTCAGTTAGCGTAGCAAGAATGTCTAATTCAACACGAATCCTGTTCGTTTCTTTTGTCACTCGTTGTCAACTCGTTGTTCCAGTTATTGGAAGTACAGGAGACTTACGCGTAAATTCGTGGCGCACCCGGGATATTTATATCAGAGTTACGACAGCGGTTTCGAGCCTTTCCCATTTACGAAGGATGAAAGCCCATGGAAGAATCGGGACTTTCATTATTTCAGAATTAGCCACGCCTCTTAGCGCCGTCCATTGCACGTTCCCAAACCCTAACGTCCTCCATAGGGAGGAAACAAAGCCGAATTCCCCCCTTCCATCTATTCAGACGACTCTGGGCATGGACACCCTTAACAGGCCGACATGAAAAAGGGGGTACGGAGGGAAAAAGGCGGGCAGGTCATGGCGGCCTCGCGACAACGGTTACTTCGATTTCGGAATAAAACGAGCGCGCCTTTTTTCTCTCTTCTCTTCCTCTTCCTCTCTTTCTCACTCTCTCTCTCTCTCTCTCTCACTTTTCCGCTTTTTTTCATTTTTTTACTCTCTTTTATTCCGCCGCTGCGTCCGTGGGTCTCGTATTCACGCGGCGCGGGTTCAGCGCGCGCTCGCGCGCGTCCTCGCCGCGCAAAAAGGGGATCGAAGTGTAAAAGCTGGCGTGCGCGTTTCAAAAGAATCCCTCTTTTAATTCGACTCGCGCGGATCCGGTTGTCGGAGAGTGCGCTTCTGTGTACGTGCCGCACAGGAGCAGAAGCGAGCGGAGACGCACTCGATAATGTTTCGCGGCCTGAGGCACGCTTGCGCGCACGGCGCAGCGGAAAGTTTGCTTTTTTCTGAGAAAAATGCCAGTATCATTGGTTGTGATTTTTCGGCGAGCGAGGAGTAACTTCGGTTTTCCTGCGAGGATCTGTCGCGGAGAGTAATCTCGTTGATTTTGGACAAAGTAAATACAGTAGTGGGTCTTATCTTTGAAGGTCGTCTTACTTGTTATACTTTAAAGATACACGTGTTCAGACTGTTAGACTGTTTTGTTCAGACTGACAACTATGGCCATCTAATTAGTCACTGAACTCTGTCCAACGAAAATTGACAGGAGAATTGACGTATGCAATTAGGAGCGAAATTTTAGACCTAGACTCGAGCCGATCCAGCTGTAAGATCGAATATTTTGAAGAAAATTTTAACTGGTCTTACAGGGCCCCTGTTTAGGACATCTAAAAATCGGCTGTGAGCATCCACGTTCAGCATCTACTTAGCTGCGTTCGCAGCATCGACCATGTGACCGATTTGTTTATTTTACTGTACACCTGTATACCCACGCATTGGTATCCATGCTTTTGTCACGGTATATACATTACAATGAGGTTCGCATGAACGTAGGTTCCAAGTTAAGGTTTGGACTAGGATTAACTTAATTGGAAAGGTTTGGTTATTTATAATAGGGTTTTGGTTGATGGAAGGAGTACTGGGACAGGCTGTAACGTCAGGGGTCCCTGAGGTATTTGTCTCGTAGTGTGTCACAATAGCAAAGTGTGAGACTCTCGAGGCCTCGTGGTCCCTTATCCGGTATTGTGTCATTTGATTACAATTTGGGCTGTGTCACAGTTGTAAAATCTGAGGACCTTGGCTGGTTATCTCGTAGTGCGTTATAATGTGGACTTTACGAATTAAATTGCGTCAACTATCGACAACACACATGCATATATACATCTGATATGAAAATTAATAGTTGCCCTATAACAAATCTGTTTATGGCATGAAGGCCACTGGTCCACTTTTGCAAGTACGAAGTTCCTGCTTCGTGAGCCTTAAAATTCAAATATTTAGGATAATTAAATTGACATCGTCAATCTTTCTGGACAACTAAGTTGTATTATAAAATCATGTATTACATGCATATATACATCTGATATGAAAATTAATAGTTGCCCTATAACAAATCTGTGTATGGCATGAAGGCGACTGGTCCACTTTTGCAAGTACAAAGTTCCTGCTTCGTAACCCTTAAAACTCAAATATTTGGGATAATTAAATTGACATCGTCAATCTTTCTGGACAACTAAGTTGTATTATAAAATCATGTATTAGAGAATTGAGCTAATCACATCTTTGTATATCGAACAGTAATCACCTGGACAACGTGACGTCACCATTAATCATATATTTATACACCACTACGTTAACAGAGGTCTTTTCCATCTTCACGTACATCAACAAGTGCACCTGTAGCCGCCATATATTGCAATAGTGCGAAAAGACTGCTAACCTGATTAAACCACTGTCCACCATCGTGTTCCATCGAAATTGGATTTTGTCGATGTCAATTTGGTTAGGAAAAATCGTTCCAGTTCGAAAGTTAGGTGCCCTGGTGTGAAATAATCGGTGAAATTTCGAAGCAAGTGTCCTAGTTCTTCGTGGCAAATTAAATTCAGAGTTCTAGAAAAATCGAATATACCTAACGCTGCTGCTCCATCGGGTAAACAGAATTCGTCGATATTAATTCGGTTACCATAGACTATTCCGCTTTGAAAGTCAGAGAACGCGATAGAGATTTTCCCCCGAGCCCTGGTTCCAAAAGAGCCTTCGCGTTTCCGCGTGTCATTTAAAGCTGAGAGTTCGAAAGGAATCAAATATAGAATTGCCTTTCGCGGTAGGAGCCGATACTCGGTTAGAGCTTTCTTCGCCAGTCTGCCTATGCATAAAAGAACTATTTCCCTATTTCGACGGTCGATTACGCTCTATCGAGGGCCCCTCCGCGCTCGCATGAATATTTAAATGATCGACTAAGCTTTCCAAGTATTCGCGGAGGCTTTTATCCCTGAGAGACAAGCATCGGAATTGATTCGGAACGCCAATCGCTGTTCGGAGAGTCGATCGCGTCACGTCCGGGAAAACGCGGCTAAACGAAAGCTTTCGCAAGATCGTGGACGAGGGAAGACAGTGGGGCGGGAGGGAAATGAATTATACCGCGATGGCTGGCGGAAAGAGGCAGAAATTTCCAGCTTAATAACGCGTTAAAACCGGAAGGAAGTATTCGGGAAGCTCCGCGCCAATTTTCGACGGACTCTGCCTGGAAATAACCGTGGCCTCCGTGTCCTCTCGAGCCAGCCAAAAAAGGCAGCGTGTCTCCCCGAATGGTGAATTAAGCCTCCGTTATTGGACATTTTTCTCGATAAAAGCTTCGATAAAATAGTCGAAACTTTCGACAGAGGGAAGACGCGTCGCTGTAGCTGAACGCCGCTTCAGCGAATCCTCGAAACATCGAAGGACGTTGCGAGACCTTTTTATCCCCAACGAGAGGGAATCCCTGGCCTAAATTCTCTGCTCCACTGTGTCACGGAACGTCACTTCGAACCAACCGTGTTTCTCGAACATCAGCGAGGGATCTATTTTCAGTCAGAGACTCGAAACTGTAACGGGACAAAGGGACAACCGAGACCGAGTCAAATGGAGTCTACTCGTTGTTATTTCCATCTAAACCTAACCTCTCTCCTTCGGTGTAGATCGAGCACAGCAGCTGATTTCGACGTAACGATCGACGCGACTCGATGTTGCGAAGTGAAAGTACAGAGCGGGGCGACAAACGGCGAGGCTTCCCGTTTTCCCCGCCAGAGGTCGGGAGTGAGTTATCGACGCCGAGATCTATTCCGGTTTTACGCGGATTCGTTGCGCGTAGTTATGTATTTGCGTTTTTGCCAATGACGGCTCGATGATTCGGTGATCCCCGTTGATCAATCGAGCATCGACGAGTTCGACTGAGAGGCGAAAACGCGTTCGTTCCGGACGAATCGGTACGCCGTGATTAAATCGTTAACCGGTCGCGTTACGTGCAATTAAGCACGGTCCGGTTTACTGGATGAATTATGCCAGGTTCGCCGGGACGAGCCGGCCGTACTGTAACAAATCCGTTTTTAAAGGCGGAATTTGATAAATGCCACGGCAAATTTCGCAGACACGCCGAGCGAAATCCGATTAATCACCGGTCACGCCGAAAATCGTTCGGCCTCGCCGGTTATCTGCCCACTCTGTGTACTCCGCCTATCTCCGAAAGCTTCTCACAGATCATTGCTGAAGAATGCTCCTCGACACGTATTTGGAAATTTTCTCTAATAAGCATGGATTCGAGAGAACTACAACCATTTTTGTTTGTTAAAACCCCATAGCTCGAAAATATGTACGTGAAAGGGAAGTGCAGAAGCTTCGTTCGGGTACTCCGAACTTTTAATTAGATACACGACTATAATCGGCGAATTCCGCCATTTTCAAGCACGAAATTCCATTGTCTCCTATCAAATTTACTAATTAGCGGGAAAGCATCGCACAGATCGCGATTACTCGTAGAAATGCCGGTTTTATACTATCGAAAACGCGATGTGCACATGCCCAAGGATCACCCGGCGAGTTTCACGGGGGCATTAAAACGCGCGGGGATCGATACGATAAATCATCGCTGCCTAATTACGCGAACTCCTCGCCATTTATCACGGTGACCCGTCCACCGTCCGCGGCAACATCGAATTCCATCTCGTTCCAGCGGGTCGGTCTATAACGATACAAATTACCCTCGGGGTAGAAATGCGGCGGAAGCCCGGGTCCCGTGCAGAGGCTGCGAAAAGGAGAAGCAAGAAGAAAGCCCAGTTGCTGCTCGTTCGAAATGCCGCACGTATCGCGGCGGACACTCCGAGATAGAGCTTTAAGCTCTCGTCACGCGTTTCTCGGCAGCCACTCGGCCCACGGCCAACCGCGTTTCCGCTGCTAAATCACGTAACTGCCGAATCCTTGCCAGCAGTTACGTTCCCAGCGATACTGGCAGCCCGCGGGTCAGAGTGGTTATGGCTGATTAACGTACCCGATATCGCGACTTACTCGCTCTCATTGCTGAATTCATTTGTCCGACGAACAGGGTGCAGAGTCTGTCTTATTCTCGCGGTCGAATGATCGGTCAGACGAGGAGCGTCGTTCGTTACCGATGTCACGCCAATAAAGCAGCCATTGCGGCTAACGAGCGACATTATGCGATCGGCTGCGATCGATCCCGACCTCCTCGAGACGAGGCCACTGAAGGGGAAGTCGTCGAGCACTTCTTGTTTGCGCGAGGTCTTAAGATGCTAGAACGAGACGGCTCCTCGGTGATTGCCAGTTGTTATCCTCGGATTCGCGAGCTTTGCTTTCGGATAATGCTCCCTGACCGCGGGACAGTTGCAGGAACTGGTTGTCCTTTGAGGGATCTTCGTGAAAATTCTAGGTGAAGATGTAGTATAGGTGTCGAAGGAAGTATGGGATCAGGGATGAAGTTAGGGGTGGCAAGACACGCGTGGATGGCAGCAAATGTTATTCGTTGACGGGTAAGAGTGGATTATTGGTTTATTCCTACGGTGTTTGACCGGTTTAATGGGATTATTAATGTCGCGGCATCCTCGCTTCGGAATCCATCGGATTTTTATTCCACTGGCTGGAAGGGAAGGCTGGATCCGAAGGTAAAACACTGCGTCAATATTATTTCAGCTCTCCTTGGCTTGGTTCGGCCGGTGACTGCGGCCACGTCGGGGGGTGGCCCGTGGAAAAGGGATTGTTTTCATAATCAGAGACTAAGAGGTAGATCTTTTTTCTCCCGGGGAGGGAATCTTCTTACGACGACCTTGAGGTTTCTCTCTCCGCCCTGTCTGCAACCCCGCGACTCGCCGGGTATTCGCGAAGGAGGAGGCTGGGTCCTGGCTGGATTAATTCAGCCATATAATGGTTGTTCTATAGATCTTTTAATCTTCCACCCTGGGAGGAAAATTCGACCGATTCCCGGTGCCGTTTGCACGTCTGGGGTGGCACGATTACGGTGACCAAAGAGACGAGGAATAGGGAATCGATTTTGAAGCGAACGCGGAACTAGATATTGCGCGGTCTGACCTCGGAATGCAAAATTTCTATGGCCGACGGAATTCTCGCGTTCCCTGCCCCCCGTTCCCGCCCCGTCAAGCCCCCACACACGGTTTATCCGATAGAACCCGATGGAACGGAACCCCCAGTCGCGCAGCCGTCGAGGAATGTCTGGTTCGCCGATTCCTGGAACTTCCTCGGAACTACCGTTTCCAGCCTATGCCTGGAACCAGGAATGCAGATGGACGAACGGTTACCGGAACCGGAATAAGCGAGACCGGTGACGACGGGGGTGGGTATGAGTCCTCCTGCGCAAATCAACCACTGTGGTGCGTGGATGGTTAGTTGGAATAAATCGAAGATAAATCGGAAAGTATTAACCGAAGATCGAGAGATATATCGAGATCAAGGACACTCTAAGTGGCTAGGAAGTTACGAGTGGGATCCATTTTAATAAAATAATTAAGAAAGAGAATCGAAAGTGATCGAGTAAGAGGATTTAGGAAACAATCGTTTCGAGAAATCAAAATTTCTGTTTCTGATAATAATAATGCTCCAGTAGTAACGAGGAAGAGGACTATGATAGTGATTTCAGTGATAGCGAGGAGAACGTAGGATTAGGGCAACTCTCGAATAAATAATTCGAATTCTTGTTATTGAAGTAAAATTGAGGTTGTTGTGCATCGTGGAAAATTCATCTTGACGATATTGGAAGTCTTACTATAACGGATTATTTATTTAAATTATAATAATTAATTAAAAAATTATTGTTAAATTTTATTAGGATTGGAGGGTGAGTAGAATGAACAGTAGTCATCGTCCAGTCTAAGGGTCTAGTTAATGACCACTGACCACCTCCTCCCACCACCAATCTCCTACCAACAATAAAACGAAAATTTAGATGTGATCAGTCCTAATTCGAAACGAGAAATGATCTCCGACTTCGTTCGCGCGGTCTTTATATACCCGACGATCGGCCGAAAATGGACGGAAATTTCCGGATTTCACCGATTCTATTAATTATTAGTTTTACGTTGTAATAGGCAATAATTCATTAATTTTTGCACTTTTATCAGAAGTTCACAGTGTGAACAATTTGTTAATAACAATAATTATAACAATTTATAATTTTTATATATTTTTGTAAATGACAGGTATATATAATTACCAATAATTACCAATAATTACAATAAACACTGATAAACTGGGGATACTCTCACCTAACTCTCGAGACAACAAACCCTCTAACATTTTTATTTTGTACGTAATTTCATTAAAAAATCGTGCCCCTTTTTGGAAATCGGTAATTTCAATTACGGATTCTTATGCGGGAAAGTAAACTGTATAAGATGATGCCGTTGGATCGGTGGGATGAGGAAGTATAATACGTTCAGAGCGGTCACGTCGATGGCTGCGTGATCCGGTCGGACGTCTGGGACCGGGTTCCAGTAGCATAAGCGGCAACTTCGACATGACTGGTGCACGGTCGAACGAAAAAGACGCGCGGCACACGGCCGTTAATTGGATTTCCGAGCAGCAATTTCCGGTATGCCGGTTTCAACGTCCCTCTCGATTGCTGCGTTGCTCCGTTGCCTTGCCTCGTCTCAGGCTTCTCGGTCGCCAACGAGCACGCCTGGTCACTCAATTAAACCGACGTTACAAAACCGGGCATCGATTCCTCTGAACCGAAGGAACGCGTGCTTTCTTCGATCAAAGACCAGCGATCGACTTGTCACTCGTGTTGGAATCAACGATGCGACGCAGGCTTAGCCTTCAAGTGGTGGCCGCTATTTTAAGTGGTTACGAGTGGTAATGTGACGTCGAACTAACTTATTGTCAATAATGATGACTCGACGTCCTATTGAATCCCTATCGATAATTGTGACTCGACATCGAATTGACTGCGTATCAATAGTGGTGACTCGGAGGGAAATTGATTTCCTATCAATAGTGGTGACTCAAAGTCAAATTGACTCCCTTTCAATAGCGGTGACTCGAAATGAAATTGACTTAGTATCAAGACTGGTGACTCAAAGTCAAATTGACTCCCTTTCAATAGTGGTGACTCGAAGTCAAATTGACTCCCTTTCAATAGCGGTGACTCGAAATGAAATTGACTCAGTGTCAAGACTGGTGACTCGAAGTCAAATTGACTCTCTATGAATAATGACGATTTGATGTCAAATTGACTCCCTACGAATAATGGTGACTTGGCGTAGAATTGACTCCCTATCGATATTGGTCACTCGGAGTGAAATTGATTCCCTACGAATAATGGCGATTTGATGTCAAATTGACTCCCTACGAATAATGGTGACTTGGCGCAGAATTGACTCCCTATGGATATTGGTCACTCGGAGTGAAATTGATTTCCTGTCAATAGTGATAACTCAAAATCAAATTGACATAGAAATGACACCCTATCGATATTGGTCACTCGGAGTAAAATTGATTCCCTACGAATAATGGTGACTTAGCGCAGAATTGACTCCCTATCGATATTGGTCACTCGGAGTGAAATTGATTTCCTGTCAATAGTGATAACTCAAAATCAAATTGACTCCTTATTAATAGTGGTGACTCGAAGTCAAATTGACTCCCTTTTAATACTGATGACTCGAAATCAAATTGGCTCTCTATAAAGATTGGTGACTCGAAGTCAAATGAACTCTCTACGAATAATGGTGATTTGATGTCAAATTGATTGCCTGTTATTATTGGTGACTTGATATCGAATTGACTCCCTATCAATAATGGCAATTCGGAGTGAAATTGATTCCCTATCGATAGTGGGAACTCAAAGTCAAATTGACTCCCTTTCAATAGTGGTGACTCGAAGTCAAATTGATTCCTTACGAATAATGGTAATTTCATGTCAAATCGACTCCCTGTTAATATTAGTGACTTGGCGTTGGATTAACTCCCTATCAATAGTGGCGACTCAAAGTTAAATTGACTCCCTATCAATAGTGATGACTTGAAGTCAAATTGACTCCCTATCAATAGTGGCAATTCGGAGTGAAATATAATTTCATGTCAAATCGACTCCCTGTTAATATTGGTGACTTGACGTCGGATTAACTCCCTATCAATAGTGGCGACTCAAAGTTAAATTGACTCCGTATCAATAGTGATGACTTGAAGTCAAATTGACTCCCTATCAATAGTGGCAATTCGGAGTGAAATTGATTCTCTATCAATAGTGGTAAGTCAAAGTCAAATTGGCTCATTAATACTGGTGACTCGAAGTCAAATTGCCTCCCTACAAATAATAGTGATTTGATGTCAAATTGATTGCCTGTTATTATTGGTGACTTCATATCGAATTGACTCCCTATCAATAATGGCAATTCGGAGTGAAATTGATTCTCTATCAATAGTGGTAAGTCAAAGTCAAATTGGCTCATTAATACTGGTGACTCGAAGTCAAATTGCCTCCCTACAAATAATAGTGATTTGATGTCAAATTGATTGCCTGTTATTATTGGTGACTTCATATCGAATTGACTCCCTATCAATAATGGCAATTCGGAGTGAAATTGATTCTCTATCAATAGTGGTAAGTCAAAGTCAAATTGGCTCATTAATACTGGTGACTCGAAGTCAAATTGCCTCCCTACAAATAATAGTGATTTGATGTCAAATTGATTGCCTGTTATTATTGGTGACTTCATATCGAATTGACTCCCTATCAATAATGGCAATTCGGAGTGAAATTGATTCTCTATCAATAGTGGTAAGTCAAAGTCAAATTGGCTCATTAATACTGGTGACTCGAAGTCAAATTGCCTCCCTACAAATAATAGTGATTTGATGTCAAATTGATTGCCTGTTATTATTGGTGACTTCATATCGAATTGACTCCCTATCAATAATGGCAATTCGGAGTGAAATTGATTCTCTATCAATAGTGGTAAGTCAAAGTCAAATTGGCTCATTAATACTGGTGACTCGAAGTCAAATTGCCTCCCTACAAATAATAGTGATTTGATGTCAAATTGATTGCCTGTTATTATTGGTGACTTCATATCGAATTGACTCCCTATCAATAATGGCAATTCGGAGTGAAATTGATTCTCTATCAATAGTGGTAAGTCAAAGTCAAATTGGCTCATTAATACTGGTGACTCGAAGTCAAATTGCCTCCCTACAAATAATAGTGATTTGATGTCAAATTGATTGCCTGTTATTATTGGTGACTTCATATCGAATTGACTCCCTATCAATAATGGCAATTCGGAGTGAAATTGATTCTCTATCAATAGTGGTAAGTCAAAGTCAAATTGGCTCATTAATACTGGTGACTCGAAGTCAAATTGCCTCCCTACAAATAATAGTGATTTGATGTCAAATTGATTGCCTGTTATTATTGGTGACTTCATATCGAATTGACTCCCTATCAATAATGGCAATTCGGAGTGAAATTGATTCTCTATCAATAGTGGTAAGTCAAAGTCAAATTGGCTCATTAATACTGGTGACTCGAAGTCAAATTGCCTCCCTACAAATAATAGTGATTTGATGTCAAATTGATTGCCTGTTATTATTGGTGACTTCATATCGAATTGACTCCCTATCAATAATGGCAATTCGGAGTGAAATTGATTCTCTATCAATAGTGGTAAGTCAAAGTCAAATTGGCTCATTAATACTGGTGACTCGAAGTCAAATTGCCTCCCTACAAATAATAGTGATTTGATGTCAAATTGATTGCCTGTTATTATTGGTGACTTCATATCGAATTGACTCCCTATCAATAATGGCAATTCGGAGTGAAATTGATTCTCTATCAATAGTGGTAAGTCAAAGTCAAATTGGCTCATTAATACTGGTGACTCGAAGTCAAATTGCCTCCCTACAAATAATAGTGATTTGATGTCAAATTGATTGCCTGTTATTATTGGTGACTTCATATCGAATTGACTCCCTATCAATAATGGCAATTCGGAGTGAAATTGATTCTCTATCAATAGTGGTAAGTCAAAGTCAAATTGGCTCATTAATACTGGTGACTCGAAGTCAAATTGACTCCCTATCAATAGTGATGACTTGAAGTCAAATTGACTCCCTATCAATAGTGGCAATTCGGAGTGAAATTGATTCTCTATCAATAGTGGTAACTCAAAGTCAAATTGACTCATTAATACTGGTGATTCGAAGTCAAATTGCCTCCCTACAAATAATAGTGATTTGATGTCAAATTAACTTCCTATTAATATTGGTGACTTGATGCCGAATTGACTTCCAATCAATACTGATAACTCAAAGTCAAATTGACTCCCAATCAATAATGGTGACTCAAAGTCAAATTGACTCGACTAAGTACCTCCTTCCACTGATACTATCGTCGACAATATTTCACGAAAAATTGAAGTTCCTTCGAATATCCACGATGATAACACCAATGATTAACCCCTAGGAACTATAATAAGAAACCACGACCTACACTCGTGCCGCCAAAATTATACCAAAACTATTACAGAAACTCCACGTGTCCCTAGGTCTCATTTCGCCATCGACCAACCGAATACCGCGATTCACACGCGACAATGCTCCACCCAGATATGTCTACGCTCACATAAGAGAAAAAAGAGCCAAACGTAGACACAGGTAAACGTTTATACCTGCGTATAAAATATAAACGACGATGCGAATGAACGCAAATACGGGTACCGCGTTCCACGTAAACACGACAGCATTATGAATGAACGAGCGTAAACGCGAGCAGGCGCGTTCATACGGAAAGCTCGATGAATGAATGAACGCAAATACGAGTAGTATTTTCGCGCGTACAGCCGGTGCAACGAAAGAGTACGAACCTGTACCGCGAATATTGCGTCCATACGTAAACTTGAACCAAGCAACGTAAACACGATGCACGTGCTTCTCTCCCTTTTTCCGAACTTCAAAAAGCCGAATCCCGGGGGAGGAGGATCGTCCATCAGCAATCCATGGGATAGATCGCGAACGATTCTGCCGACTGACCACCGAAATACCGTGCAACCATCGGGAAGAATAAAGCGACGGATTCCGGGAAATGTAATTTCAAGGATCGGGCCGGTTCTTGCCCCGCCGTTATCTTTCCCGGGAGGTAATAAAACGCGACGTGGCCGAATCAATCGCATTCCTCTTCCCGGTCAGCGGAGCGGAGTATCGCGTCGCGGCGGAATTTTTCCCCGCGAGCGAAGACAGCGGCCGCCAGTAAATCAACCCTCTCCGCGACAAGCAATCGCGAGTCGCCAGCTGTTCCGCCCTTATCCCGCCCTTGCGATACACCTACCCCCCGGAAAACGAAATTCCAGACCGAGAGTCGTCCACCGTCGAAGTTTTCGCGGCTTCCAGAAACGTTTTCCTGGACAACGGAGCCCGGGAAATGGGTCTCGCGAGGAACGCGAGAGTTACGACACGCGCTCGATGATAAAAGCGTCGACTGTGCGGCTGCAAGTTTCCCTGGTCGGGTCGCTGCCAAGTGCTGCTTGTTTCTGGCACGTCGAGAGGGGTGCTGCACCCTCTCGCGGGAGATTATGCGGGATGGTCGGTACGGTCAGTGACGGACAATCTTTGTTCCGCGGAGTTATAGAGGATCCTATAGACGGTTCAACGAGAATTGACAGAAAATAGAATGTAAACAGTTGCACGAGAGATATGGGTGATCAGAACAGGGCCAAAACGTAATATTCTGATCCCTGCATAGTAGGGCTACGTATAAGTACGTAGAGAACCCTTCCCAGGGGCGGCTAAAAGGTATCCCTGTGCGGTGACATTCAGCAGCCTCCTATCTGCGGCCTCACTGTCAATCGCGTGTACTTTCTGTTTATGTTTCTTGCCAATTCGGGATTTTGTTGAATCGGGTATAGGAGGATGGGACCCACCGTGTTCTATAAATAGAATTCCTGATTTCTCTATAATATCCCACGTCTGAGGACTGCTGGATAGCATTACTGACGACTATAGCCCGCTAACAGGCCCCGGACGAAACGCATTCTCCTATCGTATGTAACCCCTAGCGTTGGAAAAGAAATGTCAGACGAAATTTACGATTGCTCTCCTTCACTGACATTTTGTTGCTTCGAAAATCGAAATTTCGTTTTACCCGTGTTTCATATTCGAATGTGTGCATCCTATATATAACTGTGAAAGGAAACGTGCAAATATTTGGCCAAAGGGATTCGCAAACACAGATATTTTTTTGAATGCATCGATTAAACAAATGAATCTATTGGAATAAATCATAGGTGCGCTAGGATGTCAACCGCAGTGGCGGATTTTGGGTTTTGAGGCCTTTTACTATTGCACTACTATCGAGGGAGCCGTTCAATTAAAAGTTAGCGAATCTACTACTACCGATAGTATCAAACTATCAAAAAGAGACAATGTTATCGTGAGCCAACACCAAAGATAGTCAGTCGAGGAGTCTGTCAATTGTTCTTAGTTGTCAACTCGCATAGAAGACACGTTGTATACAGAAGAAAATAATAAATTACCTTACGAAATAGCTTCCATATACTTATAGCAAGTCTACTCATCCTCCTATACCTTGCCCCCCAACATTCAAGCCCTAATTCCTAAACTATTCTTCCCAAGATGCCAGGCGAAGTCACGCATGATGAATCGCTGCATGAATATAGAAGGGAGTAAAAAATCGCGTGGAGAAATTAGATTTGCAGGACTGGCGGCTAATCCGGGAATAAAACTCGATTCCAGGACTCGTGCACGAAGGGGGTAGTGACCGGGGGTTGCGAGCGTATCACGCGCGATCGCGTGACCGCGGCGGTGTTCCGCGAAGCGGAGGAAAGGGCAGGCCAGGCGTTTTGGAAAAACTCGCGGGATTACGTGCAGTCACGCGTGCAGGAGTTTTCCCGCGAAGGCGTGCGCGCGTCTCGCGTGACCGGGAGCGGGAAGCGGAAGAGCAGCGACACCCGTTAAAAGTTGGCCTGGCAATTAGCGGGCAACGGTCGGGAATTAAGTCGACCACGAAATGAACTTTCGAATCCCGTGAATTAGTTTCCGCCAGCTGGAATTGTCGCCGGTTTAAGTACACAGAAATCTCTTTTCGGGAACGAGCCAGCCATTCGTTAACTTTTTCCAAGTAGCCGCGAGTTAATCATCGTTGCGCAACGATTGTCCCCGATTGATCCAGCCACGAATGATCGTGTTCACTCTGTTGCGGCCCTAGGACCGCAATGCCCCAGGTCAAGTGGAGGACAGTTTTATGTCCTTATTGTCAGCGTCCCTTGACTGCTATACACTCGTTGTCACCTAAGCCACCACTTAGATAACCGTAACAAGGACCGATATATCACCCTTCAAGACGACAAGCACAAGGAATTAGATTGTTTAAACAACCACCACCACCGAAAGACGCTGAAGCTAGCACACACTCCCAACATTATACCAACCAATCAGTAGACAGCCGAACCTTATAAAACCATCGACGAGGCATTCGCAAGGGGATTCTTCCTAAAAACTCCATCATGATCACACCATCATCATCGAGACCCACCAACAACTCAGCGCAGGAATCAGTTTGCTATAGAACTCTCTGCAGTTCAACAATAACCAGGTCTACCTCTATCAAGTTATAGTAGGCATTGCCGCAGCAGCGTAAATGGGTCTTACAACCCCGCGAAACTCCCCGAGCGAGTTGCAGTGTTCAGGACGCAACACATTCCCTACACTCATTCTCAATTCGCAGACCCTTACACCACTCCGATCTAATCTTCCATAAACAAACAGATAATTGACTCGCATCCTTTGAGCCTCTACCTCCACCAAGAAAACCCAAACCTCATATATCATTCCATCCATTCACCCCGAAGAAAGAAGTCCCGAGTCGAGGAGACAACGGTTACCTCTTTACAACCAGCGTCCCACGACTCGCGGACACCTCGATCTCCTAAACTAACCCCCGAGTCAACCCCCATAAAAAGATTAAAATTTCCCAAGGACCTAGAAACAAATTAACACCTACCAGCTTCGAACTCCGTGTACAGTCCTCCAACGAGCACGCCGCCAATAGGAGAAAAACACATCCACCACTTAGACACCTCGACAACCAACAACAGCAACACCCTAACCTATAAAATACACGAAGTCAAGAGAACAGACACATTCCAAACGGAAAAACGACACGCTCGACATAAACCATCTTACGCACATCGCTGATTCTCACCAAATCAACTTGTAAATTATTCGTAAATATCTTCTGTAAATAAATTCTTGTAAATCGGACAAAATAGACGTAAACCTTCGCCTGAAATCTTCCTGTTTCATAAGAAGGTTCGGACGAAAGAGATCGAGCGACGCGTTGCTGGTCTCCCCGGAAAGTTAGCCTGGACCTAGTTTCCGGGACCAAGAGGAGCCTTGAACCGCGGCCAACGGCTGCACCGACAAACGTAATTACGACGCCGCGGAAAAGTATCCCTAATTGTCGAATCTGCGCGACACGCTAATGTCCGGAACTTGGTGACCTTCCAGCAGACGTTCGCAGGTATGTCTTCCCTGTATCCCGGCCCAATTGCGATTCTAGGTTATGCACGATGTCTCACTCGTCTCTGCAACGGGTAGCGTAAAATTCTCGCGGAGTCTTCTCCCGCGGAGTCCTAGAGAGAATTTTAATTTTCCATCTGCCGACCGGGGGTGCAGTAACCTCGTCCAAAATGTCGTCTCGGCGAAATTTCGATCGGCGTGTCCCGCGAGCGCAAAATTTCCGCAGGATAGAATTCAACCTCGTGCATAGTTAAAGCCTCGAACCGGCTGAACTGTGTTATTAACGCTAGCACTGGTGAACACGTCGAAACGACGGGTTTCGAATTTTTGATCACCGGAATCGTTGGAATCAGGTTGATGCTCTGTCAGGATGGAATTATCTCCTTGCTGATTTTCGAATTCTAAAATTCGCGACACTTAACACCCTAATTGCAACGAGTAGCGCAACGAGTCTGACACGTAGCTAGCTTCTTATGGAAGGACTGGTAAAATTATACTTAACCCGTTTGAACGCGAGTAAAATTCGCATAAATCCTAAAAGCATCGCGAGCTAGTTGCAGAGTGGGTAATTAAATTTAACGGGTTTTCGAATGCGCAAGGTTTTAAACTCGCAGTGCAAATATGTAGTCTGGATCAATATTACCCAGTCACAAATTTCAATATCGACTTGCCTTAATTCTGACACAGAAACGAGGAGATATACGTACAATTTTAATTAAAACCGGCGGTATATAGAATATCTAGGTGCAGGTTACCTCGCACACGGTGGTCTCGGTGGTAAAACATGGCGCGTGAAATCAGGATCCTCGACGTCGATTACAGCGCCAGCAGCTTTCTTTCCAGCGGTCGGTTCCGTAACGAGGAGACGCGACTTCCGGTGTTCGCCAGCGTCCTCCCCGGTAGCTGGGCCGGGTCCGACGAGACACTGGAAACATAACGCAGCCTTTTCGTAACACAGTTCCGTCGGTGGAGGGAAATTCGGCGAGAGACCGGCGAACGAAGGAGCGACGGTGCAGTAGGTCGACGTAATACCTCTATTAAAATGCAATCCCGCGTCTTAGTCCGTGAAACTGAACAGATTCCCGGGGTCTTTTCGCGGCGTCGCTGGCCATGTTCTTCCCCCTGTCTGGCCGGACGGTGTGCACGGTGTCTGAAGGTCGTAAGACGCGGCTGGTTTCCGCGAGCCACCCCCGTGTTCCTCGTTTTATTCATTAAATAACCGTGGCTGCGTTTTCCGGGCAACGTGCCGGAGGAACTTCTAAACGGCTCTTCCGGCGAATGCAAATGCGCGTGCCGTGCTTCTGCTACTGGGAAACGGAACGCGGTAATTAAAAGGGCACGCGGGACGAGTTTCCCGATGACTTCCGCGCAGTCCGTCGTTAATGGGGGCCTAGGTTCAAAAGGCCCATGTCGCGGTTTCCGTTCCAACGACCCTCGTTCCCCTGTATTCACGCTTTTCTCTCGTTTATCGTAATTTCTATTTTTATTTCCCCTTTTTCTTTTCCTCTCTCTTTTTCCCGCCCTCCGCCTCCGTTGGGGGGCACACAAAAGAGTATCGTATCGAATTAACCGTTGCCGAGCGAACCCGTTCACTGTTCCTCCGTAGGCCAGGCGCGCCCCCTCTTTCGGAATTCTAACGAGGAGCTTCGCGAGCCACCGCCTTTCCTTCGCAACTATGGGCCGCTTTCCGTTTAATTAATTCGCTTAATTAAAGGAGGACGCGGGAACGGGTCTCGCCGAGGGCTGAGTTTGATGGATCCTCCTAGACCTGCCTGTTTACTACTAACGAGAAACAAACCGGAAACCGATATATTCACCTGAGCGTCCCTAATTACTCTCACTTCTGCATCCGCGAGTTCTTTTCACGCGTGTTCCAGATCACTTTGTGGGGTAATACTCTGCGAATCAGTCTTTGAACAGGCCGGTGTATAACGATACGCGTGTATCGTGTTTTTGAGTGAAACTGGGAATATGTCGAGAAATATATAGTGGAAGTGTGTATCAGTGGTGTTGCTATCGAAGAACGGAGAGCTGACGTGAGTTGGGATTTAATAAATTCATATATATGCGTGTATTACGTAAAACATAAAGAATATTGTTGGATCTCGGGCAGCTGAAATGAGGAAGCGAGTTGAAAATCTACTTCGTAGGAGAATCTTAAGTATACAATATAGGGACTAAGAATGACGTGGGAAGGAGTGGAGAAGGAATATTAAACAAAGAGTAAGGGTATAAAGTGACTCGAGTCTGAAACTAAGAGATGACTGTAGTTGAGTATACCCGCTGTTGAAGATGTGCTAGCATTTGCAAAGGATTACACGTGAATTAGAAGGTATGCAAGAACATAAAGAACACGGGAACTCGTGAAACCTAGCGTCGACGAAACTATTATAATCCTAGCGCGAGCTGGATCAGAAGTCTCCTAATTGATGAAATCTGACGCCTTTTTAACCTAAAACTATCGTTTAATTATGAGGACATCGATCCTGAGGACTGCTCCTGCCACGCAGGATCATTTCTCCGAACATATTTTAGCCGATATTTATTTTATGACCGGCCACGGTTTCTCCTGTAACACCATGGTGGTCATTGATGACCGCAGTGCTTGAGTTACTTGTACAGTCAAATTATAAAAATAGAATGAAAATTGACGGTTAGTGCATTTCGAACATAACCACTAATTAGAAGTCACTTTGAAATAAAAAGTGCCGATTAAAAATTTTTATTAGAAATTTAAACAAAAAAATATTAGAACAAATCTTGCATCTAGCACACCCGTGGCGTCCTGAGCGATACATGTGATTTCAGCGTGGCAGTCAAAGGGTTAATTTCCACTGCTGCACGAAACAAAGGAACGACGCGAACCGATCTGCTTCGGATTGAGGAGCGGAAACGCAGAGTATCGGTATTGGAAAGAAGAGTAAAGACAGAAATGTAAGGGAAAAGAGAGAGAAAGAGAACTCGACGCTACTAGAAACGCAAAATTTCTAAGCGCTTACTTTCTATCTATGGGGCCCATAGGCGCTTAGAAATTTTGCGTTTGAGACACAGAGGGCGTCTATAGGCGTTCGGCGTAGTTTGTCTTTCTGACACGGAGGGCGCTTGTTTTCACAAAAATGGCGTACATCGTAACTCAATTCCTGCCGTATGGCCACTACGTATCAAAGTCTGCCGTAGTCAAGGGGTTAACCTACGCTTCACCTCCCCGTGGAGGGCTACGCAACTTAATTTCGTTATATAGAACAATTTTTCCATTTACTTCTAGAAAATATTGATCGGTTTACAATTTGCTTTTGTTGGCAATAGCCGATTCGCGATTTCTTTCGGTATCCCACAGTACCAACATACAAGATCGACAGTTATACCACACACTGCTCGACTTCGCAAAATTCAAAGCGGAATAGATGAAAATAAATACAAAGCTTTCATCCCGGAAGCAGCGAATCCTAAACAGCAGGCAGCTCGCGAATTACAGCTCGTATCCTCGTACCTGGAATATTTCTCCACAACGTTGTTATTCCAATCATTTCCACGTAGCTGAAATTCTTCCGCGAGATTCCGACGGTACTCAGGGGGACCTGGCGAGCTTTTCTTTCTAATCCTCGCGACAGTGGCTGCTGCGTCGCGCGGCAGGACGACTTCCGCTCGCGGCACGTCGCGCGCATCGATCACGCGCGATCGCTAATACGAATTCCGCCACGGTCGCGACGCCGCGGGAATAGCCTCGTTCGATCCCGATGTGTCTGTAATCGGGGACCACAGGTGGATACGATTTCGCCGGGTTAAAGGCGGCGTGAATGGCTCGTTTGAGATTACTCCGCGTTAATTCGCCGCTAGGAGTGCCGCAGTCCGTACGTGTTCCGATAATAAAATCGATCGCGACCTATAACCCTGGGCTCCTTCGCGAAACCGTAACACCCTCGAAATACCCTAAGCAGACCGACGCTGATTCGGGAAACGTTCGCGCGAGAGGAGAGCCTTCGCCAGGTGTTACGAAAGGAGAGATGGATGGACCTGGTACTGGATCTCGAAGGGAAAAACGAGTATAAGGTACAGTGGTAATTTCTGCAAGAGTTGGTAAGGTAATGCGAGCTCTGGTTACCGATAAGGCGGCGTGAGCGAGGAGCACGTAGCATTGATAATCGGAGTCTGGTAAAATGTTTCCATTTTTTTCGTTTTTTGATACTGCATAAATATTATTTGTAAATACGATAGATGGTATACACTCACACGTGGAGATATTCGAACGTTTACGCGTGCTGTTTTATAAAAGCTCTTAAAATTGTATGGTTAAAATTAGGAAATAAATAAACGATGTGTATTTATGTGTATTTATGATACATTTGTTATGGATAAAAATATTGCGTGAGTCACGTATGGTATCAGTGAAGATAACTGTTAATTAATAAATAGGAAGTTTCGAGTGACGTTGATTCGCCATTCCTTAATATCACGATTTTTCATTTAACTCACTAGCGCCACCACGGTCAATATCTCCAATAAGTGTAATATAAGTATCGTGTATTAGTGGCGTCGACGAGGATACGTGTATAGTCTTAACTACTGATTAGATATAGACAGGTCGTAAATTACTGTACAATATTTAATGATGCCACCATTAATGTCACCGACGTTAGAGCCATCTACAGTTTGTACCTGAAGGTACTTAACGGTAGAACTACCAACTCAGAATTATGTACCTTGCTTTTCTACCCGTGATAAAATTAATCGTGGCACACTGTACACTCAATTATACTTTGACAGAGGCAGGAATAATTAGTTGTATTTTACTCGTGATTAATTAAAATCAAACATATTTAGCAATAAACAACGTGATAGTGGTATTTTAAAAATTATTTCACCTTTCTTAAAATATTTATCAATTTAAAAAAAAAAATGCGCGCTTCGTTTGCGCTAATGGATACTCGACTGACGCTCATTTGTCACTATGATAGTTCATCGTTTAAGAGGAGATACTTCACGCGACTGTCGATAGGTATTGTTATCGTGCTTTAAATAACGAGATTTTTAAGTGTTTCATACTGCAAACACCTACCCTTTCTATTTTCGTCATACGACTTTGATTATTATTACCTCTATATACTATATTTAATATACCATCAACACATGATGTCCAGTTTGAAATTTAGCGCTCAATTATTTCCCAAACTACAGCTCGTTTCAAAAAATGTTTCCAATGAAACTTGTCCTGTTTCACGTGTGACGTCTTACGATGATCGCAAATTTTTGTTAGGTGAATGCATTTTCAAGATTTTAAGGTGACCTTGCTTCTTTTTAACGGAACTCTATATTTTTCTTCTTTTTATAGAAGCTAATAGCGCATTTCAGAGTAAATTTATTGAGTTTGGAAATAGTCGTGTGCGAAACTACAAATGGGGCACCCGGTATATAGAATACGTGTTCTAATCTTAACGTCGAGCAATGAGACGGAAAAAACGGTCAATTAATTTCCAACCCCAGCTTACTTTACCACTCTTCGCGAGCCGCTATGAACAACGACCCAACAATAAATGTTATCACGTCTATTTTCTAAAACATCTCGAATTATTCTCGATTCGAACGTCGAAATATTCGCCTTTTCTCCACTCCCTGTACCCACCGAAGCGACCACGCCTTTACAGTTCACGCGTTGCTGCATCGAAACGCTTCTTTTATCCTGGAATCGACGCATTAGTCGGATCCTTTCACGGCGCCGTCGTCTGTTGATCAATCATCGTTAGAAAAGTGTCCAACAGGGGCGAGGGAAACGAAACTGAAACGGAATTTAATTCCGTTTACTCTATTAAACCTTTATTCGCGCTGCCTCGCCTGTAAAAGCAGGAACGCCTGTCTTTTGTGCCAATCTACCCATCGATTTATCGAAGATTTCCGATAACTCTGCCGTCGAAACTCTCTCTTTCTCTCTCTCTTCCCCGATCACTGGGGACCGAGCCTACTCGTTCCTTTTTACACCGGTCACCGATCCTCTTTAAACCCCTCGGAGACACCTCGCGCTTGCAATCCGTGGCTCATCGCCATTCAGCCGCGAGTTACGACTCGTAATTTTTCACCACCGTCGCGGAAACCGACCCCCCCCCCCCCCCCCCCCCCCCCGGTCCATTGTTTCCATCGGCGTGGTGGACGAAAGCGGGGACCAGCCGCGAGGAGGAAGGACGAATCGATGGGCTGTCGCGATAGGAATCGGCGGGGGTAACGATTTCGTTAGCGGCGCCGGCAAATCGATCTGTCGCTGGGCCAATTAAAGTTTCCTGGAGCGAAGGACAATGCGACAGCGAGGAGTGCCGGGTTCGCAGAGGATCCGCGTCTCGTGGCGAAAAAGTAGCCCGGTCGGGGAGAAAAAGAGGAAGCGAGGAGGAAGGAGAAAATGAAGCGGTGCACCGGCGAGCGGGACAAAGCGGGACAAAGGGGGTCGAGCCGCGGTGGCGGCTGCGATCGTCGAATTCCGATGTAATTCTTTCCCACCCAGCAGGGGGACTCCTGCGTCGCGTGCAGATGCCAGGAAACGGCTGGTCCCGAGCTTACGAATCGACGCGAGCTATTAAAATATCTTTAATTTCGCCTTTCGTCCTCCGGTGCCCCGTGTTATTTCGCCCGGCGGTTATTCCTGTTATTTTATGTCGAGGGTTCCCGCGGAGGGTTTACGAGAGCCCCGTACCGACTCTGATCGCCGGCTGCTTCTTTAACCCAATTAAAAAAGAACGGTTCCGCGGAAACGTCGAGTGGCTTTAATTGAAGACAGTCGCGGAAGGCGGTCCGGATATCGGGCCGCTATTTAGCAACTATTATGCGGCTAATGAACGAGAGGCGGCTAATGAAAGGTAACGAGAAGACAGCGGAACGACTCGAGTTACCGAGCTGGAGGACTAGATCGGAGGTTATTACTATTAATAAATACGTTTCGTCGAATAATATATAATAATATCTCGTTTCGGTCCCTCCGCGAGAGCCTAGAAGCTAGAGACTTAAAATCGTCATTACTATTTCATGGAATCCATTTTCAGTCAAAATCGACTACACTCTGCTTACACCTAACCCTACCAACCTGACATCTACAAAACATCTGTCGAACGAAGGTTATCATTAATAAATATCGTTTCGACTACTTCGGGGGGCCCTAGAAGCGCCGGAGATCCAGAACTGTAATCGTAATTATCACTTCATGGAGCCGATTTTTACTTAAAATTGGTAACACTCTTCTTACACCTATCCTAGCAACGTGTCATCTACAAAAACTCTGCCAATCCAAGATTATTACCATTAATAAATATCGTTTCGACTACTTCGGGGGGCCTTGACGCGCCGGAGATCTAAAACCAAAACTCTAATTGTGATTACCGATTTTTCTAAAAATTGGTCACATTCTTACACCCACCCTACCAACGTGTCACCCACAAGAACTCTGCATGATGCGTGATGACGCACAGGGTTATTATGCCAAGATTGACAGCAGTGGATCTCGGACGGCAATCGGGACGCTTGGTCCCGCAATTGCGAGGGAAAATTCGCGGGTGGGCTGGAAGGGTCGTCGTTTGAGCCATAGACGCAGGGCGTCGTAGGGTGGTGAGGTAATGGGAGGGCAGGAGGCTGGGTCGGAGGCGCAGATGCGAGAGGAGCGATTAGAGGCTAAGAGCCGTGCGAACTGGAGATACGATAGAGGAGCCGCGTGTTGTAATAACATGCCGTGCGCGTCTAACGGGCCCTCACGCGTGTACGCGTGCACGCGGCTGTATTGTACAGTCTCGCTATCGGCCTTTCACCTCGGACCCCCCTTGTTCTGCTGGCCGCACTCCATTACGCTCGCTGATTATTCGGCATTGTCCACCTGTAAACGGCGCATATCGACGCGGCCGTTGCCGATCCGGCCTCGCGAGTACCTTCTCCTGTTAAGGGGACAACTTATGGACGCGCACGCCACCGCCTCTGTGTCCTATCGTTTATCTAAGGACTCGGCCACGTCGCCTGATCCCTCGGGAACGCGGCTACACGCACGGTAGAACGCGGAGAACGAACGGGATGCCGCCGCTGGTTTATGCGCGCAGCGTGTACGCGTGTTGCAGATAACGCGGGAATTCTTGTCCGGCCGCGCTTATAGGTTATGCGAATAGCGGCCAGGTTAAACGAGTGATTAGCGGCAGCGCTTCCTGACGAGCCGGCCCGCGTAACCATGTTCCTTTTGCCGGCGAATATTCCGCGAGTGATGGAATTTCTGCGGTGCCACGGCACAGTTTATGGTTCTGGCATTGGGAATGTTGGCTGGACTAGGGTGGTAGAGGTGCACGCGGACGAAGGTGATTTATATTATAATTAATTGCACTGATCGCGTTGCACTGCGAGATTTAGCCCCGGAGTTGCGTCCTGCAGGTACATCGGGCTTCATTTTTAGCGTCCAGGGTTACCGGGGTACGAATTCTACGGTATTACTTACGTGTTCGTACTAAATTTCGGTTAATTCTTTGCGGCACTAGATTTCAGATGATAAAATAGACCCTTGTTGCATAGAAATTTTATTGCGTTTTGAATGAAACAAAATTGATATATTTAAAGGAATTCAAAGGAATCAATCACTAATGAAGGAATCACACGATGTAGAAACATAAAACCAGGAGAAAAAGATTGTCGCAATAAACATTCCGCTTGCAACAAATGATGAACCTGTACCAGCATCAGCAAATATATTTATAACATTTGTCCAAGGTATTGCCAATTGCTTCACGTAAATAAGACGAAATATAAATCTATGCATATGCAACTATTGCGATATTTCAAGGTGGGACTAAAAATGTACCACCATGCATTACGGTATATCAAAAAGGTGAGGAATTTTTAATTCCAGCGTGCCCCAAAGAGTTAACCAAGCTTTAGGTTTCGAGGATATTACGTGGAATAAGGTGTCTTATATCGAAATTGGATTTAAAAATTAGGTACAGACTATTGGAGATGAATCACGAAGTGGGATACTTTACATTACACTGAATCAGGCTAATAGTATTGGATCAAAAATTTAATATACATCACGTAGAAACGAGCAGATTAATTTTTACGATTTCGTGCTAAATTCTGATCAACCAAATGTTAAATTTCGAAGACATCGTGCGAGATAAGATGTATATCTTGAATATGAACACTTGACAGAGGGGTTGTCTTTCTCTGTCTTCGGCCACTTTTTAAGAAAAATAAATAAACCTATATGTATGCTTTCAAAGCGTTGTAGTTTTATTAAATGAACCCTATTTTCGTTAAAAATTTTGGAAAGATATTTATTCACACCTCCAATAATTCTTGAATAGAAACAAGACCACTTTCCTTGACCATTTTTAAATTTTTCTTACAATTAATATAAGAGGTACTGAACAGTTCCCTATCTATCAATTCCACATAATTGTTATACTCATTAACAGTAGAACTACCAACCCAGTCAAAATGGCTGGTCCCAGAATTTTCCTTTTTGCAATCACCGAACACATACACCTGCTTTAAGAATAAAACTACCAACCCAGTCAAAATGGCTGGTCCCAGAATTTTCCTTTTCGCAATCACCGAACACATACACCTGCTTTAAGAATAAAATTGGTATCAACTCGTATTAAGAAAGAACTGTAATCAATATATTCGCTTATATTCATCGTATCGCTGAAATTACTATAATCTGTGCATGTTATAGTTAGGTACCCATTAAAGATCGATAGTTCTACTGTTAATGCAATTCGGAATAACATATCTCTTCCACCCCTAGTCTCTTTATCGACAACTATCATGCTGCACAACCATCATGAATCGATGATACTATACGATGATAACCCTTCCTCTTATCTTCCCTTCTTATATTTCTAACGCAGCTTATTAAAAATTCAAGCACAGACGTAAACTCACGCGACTCGTGTTTAAATCGAACATAGACTGCTAGAACTGCAACGGAAGTAGGAAAGCTCGTCACACTGAATGACGCTAATCGTACAGGACGAAAGATTTATCACGTAGGAACGAGCAGCCTACGTCTTTGATCCTCATAGTCCCGTGGCAGAATAATCACGGGCTGTAGATCGCAGGTCTGACCGGCCCCTGGCGAATTCGAGGGCCTGATCCTGCCAATCCACGTCCCTTCTGTTTACCTAGAGTATCGCTAATGAGTCAGCCGGGGCCGATGAACCGCGAGCAAGGCCGGGAGGATATGTAGGACGGGCCGAATCCCGGCCATCAAAGCTAATATAATTATTGCGCGTAGGCCACGCCGAGCAAACGGCTCAGGGATACAATCAGGACAATCAGCATGATTGGCGGTCTCAAGTGTACACACGAGGACCTCGAAAGCTTTTGGCCACGAACCATGTCACGTCGCGGACCTCGTCGTCTTCCTGCAACCATCACGCCCTCGCGACCAACTGGTCGTCCCACTAGCCTCCCTTTTCCATCTCAAATCCCACTCGAAGGATAATCCTCCGTCAAAGGATAGGCAACCAAGGAACCACACGCTCGGCCACCAAGGATCCATGCACTCGGTCACCAAGACGAACCTCTGACATCTCCAGACAAGGATCGCGAGGTGTCTACTCGCGAAGGTTCATACGTCGCATAACGGAGCAACTATGGGACGTTCTGGACTCCGAAGTATCGAGGAAGGAGCGAGGAACGGAACACGTTGGCCGCAAACGGTGAGCCAGAACTTGTCGACGCTAATGAAAAGCCGCAGAGCTAACGAATCGAGAGGGAAGCTATCTTGGATCGGCTCTACGCAGAAATTCGATCCTGTAGGTCGGTCAGTTGCCCAGACCGGTCGTGTTCATCGCAAAGGGATTCTGGAGATTCCCTGCGAGCAAATCCGTGGCTTGTTTACGCGGCATATTTGCGCTGATCGATCCATCCGTCGAGCGCCTAATCGAAGGGACGCTTAATGGAATTTGCCATACAAGGGAATAATTTCCTTGGCATGGGAACCGGCCTTCCGCGATCGATGCCATTTGCCACCTGCGTTTGATTAACATCGGCCGCGAAACACGGCCGAATTCGTCCGCTAAATTGCCGAATTACGCCCGCGTTGCGTTATCCTCTCCCATTGAGCCGGCGGAAGATGGACGGCTCGGATGGGACCTACGCATTTTCGTCCACCGTTTGTCACCACTCGGCTCGCGACACGTTCCAGCTCTACCAAATTTTACACCGGATCCGTTTTGTCCCTCACCGCACCAAGTCGAAATTATGACATTTTACTTTCAAATTTTAACCTGGCGATTTTCACTTCTAATTTGTCGCATGGGTAACCGTCGGTATTTGTTATTACAGATACATATGCGTGCATGTGGCACGACTCGAAGTGTACGTGGTACCAGTCTCGGGGACGAATTACACGGTGGAACAGGAAAAAAGAAGTTTAAGTTGAAAAATAACCAACACGCGAGATGTGATAGTGAGAATAGGCGAGTAGATGACGTTTGTGCCAAGATAGAAAATAACAAATAATTCTGATGATCAGACTAATTTTGAAAATTACTTAAAACAGCGAAAATGTCGACTTTTTTTAAATTTTTAACTTTTGGATGTTTTCGAAGACTTGTCGACAAACTTTGTTCATAAAATGTAAGAAAATTGTTGGTTTCTGTTTTAATTAAATATGAGGAATATGCTAGCCTCTGTCAATTTCAGATGTTACCGATGCGCTATAAACGCTGTTGTAACTCCAAATTGCAACACTCTTGCACTCGTCGAATTTTTCGTTACAGAAGAATAGCAATTCTTTGCTATTTTAGCAATTTTTAAAGAAAATAAGAAATTGTACACAAATTTTTGCGTGAAATTATTTTATTGACTTCCACATTCTACGCATCCTTGCGTTATTTTAAATTTGATATATCGACTAACATTAATCTTCTGAACTTGATTAAATGGCAACTGAGACTCGAGTGCAGAGGGTTGAAATATGAAAAAATTTGGTGTATTTTTATAACTACTAAATAACACCCCATATTTTTGAAAGTGGTCAAGTAAATACCTTTTGTTAGAAAGATTCCCTAAAATACGCACATTTTCAGCAATCCACGCACGGATCCCCCTTAGTGATACTAATTACCATAAATTTTAATATATTATGATGTAAATGCGCGTGATGTTTGTACGAAAAGATGGATACGACGAGTACGCATGGGATGTTTATGCGAGCTAACATTAGGTAGTTATGAAAAATAGGTACGCATCTAACTAATGAAGTGTGGGTATTTTTCATGCAGTGCATGGTAGAAAAGAGAATAAACCAGAGAGTAGTAGAATAGTCGAGTTACAAGCGAGATTTCATCGAGAAAAGACGTTGAGAGAGCGAGTGTCCCATTAAAAGCATAAAATAATTTTTATACCATTCGCTAAGATCGTTAACCAAATATTTGCTATATTTTTATATACTATCCGCGACTAACACCTAGTACTAATACCATGTACCGTAATTTTATTACGCGCATCAGAATTTTCACGACTGTAAAGCAGCGGAGAAATAAAATGCGTTTATTTAAAATCCCGCGCAACAAAACTGGCGACATAATTTCTGGGAAACCAGAGGGTTCCAGAAGCTTCGTGCCCGGACTTTCCAAGTCGAGTCTTTCGCTACGATATCGTCGTCCAATTAACAGTCAGACCCAGCTTTTGTCTCGCCGACTCGTACGACCGGTTATTAAAAACCGGCGGCGGTTATTTGTTCGTCCGTGAAAAAGTTTGCCGGCCACAATGGAGGGAAAATGGCGGCACGCGATGTAACCGGCGCAAGGCAAACAGCGAACCGCGGTCCCGCGGCGCGCTGAAAAATGCAACTTATTGTTCGCCACAATTGGCGCGCGTTTAAACGCCTGAGTTTCCGTCGCGCGACGCCACCCCGACGGAACGTCGGGCAAAACAAACGGGGAACGATCGCGAGGGGGTCGCGTTGGTCGATGCCAGACGCGACGATCGACGTGACTGACGATTTTCCGCCGGCTGTCTTGTGAAAACGCGTCGCTCCAAGCTTTTTTTCCCCGGTGCCCCGCGATTGACAGCCGTCAACCCTCTGGCCTGTCGTCGCTCACGCGTAGCTCGCGGATCTGTCACAGCGTGGTTATACCGCCTCCCATGTGACCTCCAGTTACGCCACTTCACGAGTAATGCCAGGGCCAATTCGTCTGCTGCCATTTGTTCGCGAATTTCTGCGTTGGAACCACCGGTCTTCTTCGCGAATCTGGTGTGATGGGACAGAGGAACCCTGAGGAGGAGGAGGAACTGTATCCAAGTCAGGGGTCTATGAAGAATTCTAAGGAGTGACTAATTATTCCTTACATTGTTAATTTATTACAGTAAACACGAGACATTAGATGACTATAATCAAAGTAGAAACACTTCGATCATTGTACGACAATCGTTTCATTGACAGTATACTAAGGTAGAGTCGTAATTAGTGTATGGCAATCGTCAGATGAGTGACTATAATCACAGTGTCGGATGATACCGGCCTAATTTGACTGCTGCCATTTGTCGCGGTTGCGGATTTGTGAGTTAGAATTACTGATCTTCCTCGTGAATCCGGTGTGATAGGATAGAGCAATCCTAAAGAGGAACTGTACCCAAGTCAGGAATTTATGAAGAATTCTAAGGAGTGACTAATTATTCCTTTCATTGTTAATTTATTACAGTGAACACGAGACATTAGGTGACTATAATCAAAGTAGAAACACTTCGATCATTGTACGACAATCGTTTCATTGACAGTATACTAAGGTAGAGTCGTAATTAGTGTATGGCAATCATCAGATGAGTGACTATAATCACAGTGTCGGATGATACCGGCTAATTTGACTGCTGCCATTTGTTGCGTTGGAACCACGAGTCTTCGCGAATTCGGTGTGATGAGATAAAAGAACCATAAGGAGGAGGAACTGTATCCAAGTCAGAGATCTATGAAGAATTCTAAGGAGTGACTAATTATTCCTTTCATTGTTAATATATTACAGTGAACACGGGACATTGGGTGACTATAATTACAGTAGAAATACCTCGATCATTGTACGACAACCGTTTCATTGACAGTATACTAAGGTATAGTCGTAATTAGTGCATGGCAATCTTCAAATAAGTGACTATAATCACAGTGTCGGATGATACCGGCTAATTTGACTGCTGCCATTTGTTGCGTTGGAACCACGAGTCTTCGCGAATTCGGTGTGATGAGATAAAAGAACCATAAGGAGGAGGAACTGTATCCAAGTCAGAGATCTATGAAGAATTCTAAGGAGTGACTAATTATTCCTTTCATTGTTAATATATTACAGTGAACACGGGACATTGGGTGACTATAATTACAGTAGAAATACCTCGATCATTGTACGACAACCGTTTCATTGACAGTATACTAAGGTATAGTCGTAATTAGTGCATGGCAATCTTCAAATAAGTGACTATAATCACAGTGTCGGATGATACCGGCTAATTTGACTGCTGCCATTTGTTGCGTTGGAACCACGAGTCTTCGCGAATTCGGTGTGATGAGATAAAAGAACCATAAGGAGGAGGAACTGTATCCAAGTCAGAGATCTATGAAGAATTCTAAGGAGTGACTAATTATTTATTTCATTGTTAGTACATTGAGTGAGCGCGAGACGTTGTGTGACTATAATCAGAATTAGTGCATCGCGATTGTTGGATTGGTGACTTTAATCACAGTTGAAACACCTCGATCATTGGACGTCAACCGTTTCATTGTCAGTATACTACGGTGCAGTCGCAATTAGTGCATCGCGATCGTTCGATGAATGACTATAATCACAGTATCGGACAATAATTGCGAATTTGACTGCTGCGATTATCGTGTTTGTGGATTTGTCTGTTAGAACCACTGGTCTTCCTCGTGAATTCGGGGAGATAGAATAGAGCAATCTTAAAGAGGAACTGTACGCAAGTCAGGAATCTATGAAGAATTCTAACAAATGACTATTCTTTTCACTGTTAATATATTACAATGTGAACTCAGAGCACTGGGTGACTATAATCACAATTGGAACACTACGTGCATTGGACAACAACCATTTCATTGATAGTGTACTACGATACAATCGCAATTAGTGCATCGCAATCGTTGGATGAATGACTATAATCACAGTGTCAGATGATACCGACTAATTTGACTGCTACTATTATTTTGTTTGCCGATTTGTTGGTCGGAACCACTGGTCTTTCTCGCGAATCCGGTGTTATGAGATAGAGCAATCTTAAAGAGGAGAAGCTGTACCCAAGTCGTGATTCTATGAGGAATTCTAACCACTAACTAATTAATTATTTCATACCGAGTGAGCGCGAGAAGTTGTGTGACTATAGTCATAATTATTAGATCAGATGAGTGACTATAATCACAATCGGAACACCTCCAACGTCGGCCAATAACTATTGGCAAACTACGATTATCCCTCGAAGTACGTGGCTGCTCGAGATGGCGCTTAACTGAAAATTTGCGACACAGAACACGAAGTTAAATTTGACACTAGACTAGAGAGGGGTACACAGTAGACGTATTCCGAAATAAAATAATAAAAAATTAAAAAATCACGCGTTTCTAAAATTTATTTTTATTTTATATCGTCCCATCCTTCAGTGACCACCCTGTATAATAACTCCTCCTTCCGACAGACCATTCAAAAGCGAATTATTAACCGTGCATGCTACCACCCTGAACCAAGTTTAATTAATTTCTCTTCCAAATTTACTAGCTTATGAGACCGTGTTATTTCTCATATTTTGGGTGTTCTTTCTAACAAACGAGGTGAAAACAAAGCGCAGAAATGACGCGTGACAGAGCCGGAATGCGAAGCCAGTGCGTGGGGCAAACAGTCAAAGGCGGGACAGAGAGCTAGTCAAAGGCGAGCCGTTGAAAGTTGCAGATCGGATATCCGGCGTGAAGCATCGAGTATCGTTAAGCCCTCAGTTGGTCGGATTCGGCGAGGATCCTTTATCCCGATTCGGTCCAGCTGGCGGACGTAGAGGGCGCGCTGTTAAATAGACGGCTAGGATGGACTCCTGCGATCCGGCGCGAGGCAGCGAGCTGGAAGCTGCGATAACCACGTAGCGCGTTCGGTGGCCGAATTCGAAATTCAGCTAGGGGCAATCTCGCGAGGGAGCGTCGCCATTTCTTCCAGTGCTCGACGTGGCCCGGTCACGTATCCGCGCTACGTTTCACCGAGTCTTCCCAACCTGTCTGGCCGCTCTCGAGTGCGACAACGAGAAATTGTACGGCTTTCGGTGCTCGATCCCGGCGAATCCTCGTTTGTCTCTGGCGTTAGCGGCTTCTGCAGCTTGCTCGCTGCTCTTGATTGGTCACCGAGTAGCTTCAACCTGTCTGGCTGCTTTATGCCAGAGTTAGGTGCGCGATCTGATGCTACCTTTCGTAGATTTATTTGAAACATATTTTGTGACTATTGTTAATTCGGCTTTTGCTTAACACATTCAATGCTACGTCAGTCCTTGGGACTGACAGTAGACTTTTCGTTTGGACAGCGTGGATTCTAGGGACTGACAACGAACTTTTCATTTGATCGACATCGGTGCGTTAAGTTATTAATGACAATTAACACTTTGTTGACCGGTGTCGTAGTAAAATTAAATAGTAAGGTAAACTCTACACCCTAGCAGTGTGATCCCTTCCCCAACGTTTGGTCTTTTGTCTCCAGTTTTCTGAAGACAACTTGTGACCTGCGTGGCCCTAAACAGGCCAGTTCTAACCGTTCGACTGTTCAATAAAGATCTATACAGTTTTCACCGTTTCCACTGACTACTATTCCTCTGCGTTATAACCTCTTTAACAACCAGCAATTTTGCACAGAAACTATGTCATGTCACCGGCTATTATTTTGTAATCCAATCTTCAAAATCACTTTCGCACGCAATATTCTATGTTACCTTGGGTTTCATAAATTGAAATACATAATGCAAGTGCAATGGACGAGTTAACTCGTCACCGGTCAACAATGTGTTAATGCAGGAATAGAGGGTTGAGAGTGAATGCGAAGGAACCCTTGAGCCTATCTAGCTAAGGATGGGCAATAAACAGCAATCTAGGGTTCAGGCTAAATGTTGCATCCCTTCGTTTTCATTTCGTCCCATCTAGCAACTATACATAAAGTACAGAGACACTATCGCAACACAGAGGATACCGCAGTGAACCTTGACAGTGGATAGGTCCCCCATACTTTATCATCGATTTGTTATTTATTAATTGTGAGAGGAATATTTATTTTCTCATTGCAACTAGAGTCTCGTGTGTTTTTACTTTTCAACTACCTAACCTCTAACACGTGGGATTTAGATATAAAATAATCCCTACGATACGAAGGGCATATTTGCATTTTACGTTCTTTCGATGCCATTTTGTAATCACGTGTTGACCGAAATTATTTGCCATGGACAAAACTGATCAAAGTGTCGTTTAATAAATGAACTAACAGCCAATTTATACTGAAAATACCGTTGTTAATTCTTGACCAACCCACGTGTAATTATATTAAGTAATATACATTTTAAATATTTGTCAATATCAAAAAATGATATGATATTTTCAGTAACGTGTATTAATTACAAGTGTCGGTGTAAATTATATTACTTGAACTAATTAAACAGTGAATTAATGAACACTGAAATAGGAAACTACACCATTTCCCAGTAATTCCATACATTCCTTCAAAATCGAGTCTCGTATCCTCTACTCGTTACCTGCCAATTTACTGCCACTAAATCCCACCCGCCATTCCGAACATTTAAAAGTACTTTAACCTTCCATAAACCATTGTCAACAATCCCGAGCAGCGGAAGAACCCGTTGCAGATCAGCATCGGCCGGCATTAATCGGGCTCTTTATCTCTCCGAATTATCTCGAGCTTCTATTCCGGAAGTCGAAACATTTGTACATTCGCGCTCGACTGGCTTTACGACCGGCCGTAAGGATCATTATTCCTAATCAGTATAACACCTCCGCAATGGACTCGCGCCCGGCAAACGCCAAACACGAATATCCCCCACGAGCCCCGATCTCGTCGACGATTTACGAGGATTCCGACATCTGCCGGCGAGAGTTGGCCGGAAAAATCGGATAAAACGGGGGTAAAAAGGGAGGGAAACGTCGTTGCAGCTGGGAAAGGAACAAAACGAGATATCGACACGAGCGGAAATGGCGTCGCAAACGCGTCACGGTGGAGTTTTTGGTGAAAAGGCCAGGAAAGGATGGGTCCCCGCGGCGAATCGCGTGCCTTTCCGCGATTTTACGCCGAGGCCCAGGGGGAGGAGTCGGACACGGGGCGCGAATTTTCAATACGATTAACTCTCCCGCGCTCTCCTCTCCTCTCCCGACCTTACCTTTCGCGGAGGACAATGCCGGACCCGTATTATGCACGCTCTTTTCGGCGTTGCGTTGCGACGCGGGAACCAGGCCAGTCCTCCCTCTTTCGCATCCAAATCTCTCGCTACGATCTTCCACGATGGATCGACTACCTGCCGTGCTCGAGGTGCCGAACCGGTGAGGGTGTTAAGGTGCGTCCGGCAGACCCGTACTTCACTCCGCAGGCACCCTTCCCCTGCTTCCTTCCCAAATGCAAATTTTTATAGTTCACTCTACTCGGCCGATTTTCTACGAAATTTTGAAAAATGCTTAACGCGTCATGTGTGCCATTTGTGGCACACGTTAAACTTGATCTGCAAGCCACGTGTATCATAAATGGTACAAATGATAACTACTCTAAACAAGCTAATTACTTATGGATTGATGATGTAATGACATATTGTGCGATAATATATCAATTTTTAGCCTAAACAACTAATGGCCTGGAGATCATGGCAGACAAAAATGACTTGACACGAAACGTGTTAACTTTGGTCTAAGTGGACATCGAGTCAGCTTTTTCGCGATATTTTGAGAAACGACTTAAGGTCCATTTTGATCAAGGTATCGTTTATATCGCATGATTACGAATGCAATGACAGACATATTGGATTTCTTCTTACATCCAAACGTAGAAAATCGCCCCAGAAAATTTCTAGTGCATCGAATTACATCGTAACTTTTAAATTTCCTTGTTTATCCTGGGAGCAAAATTTCCATTCACTGAAATTTCCATTTCGAGAATTTCTCTTTTGAAAAAGGGTCCAAGCTCCACTTACGCTTCATAGATAAATAAATATTTCGATTAAAGTGTCGTTTAAATCGCATGATTACAAGTGCAATGACAGACATATTGGATTTCTTCTCGCACCCAAACGCAGAAAATCGCCCCAGAAAATTTCCACTGTATCGAATTACATCGTAACTTGTAAATTTCCCATTGCAATTAAATTTCCTTGCTTACGCTGGGAGCAAAATTTCTGTTCACTGAAATTTCCATTTTGAGAGAGGATCCAAGCTCCCCTTGCGTTTCATAGATAGACAAATATTTCGATTAAAGTATCGTTTGTATCGAATAATTACAAATGCAATGACAGACAGGTTGGATTTATCCTCGCACTCCAACGCGGATAATCAGCCCAGGAAATTTCCATTGCATCGAATTACGTCGTAACTTTTTAATTTCCCATTGTAATTAAATCCCCTTGCTTACGTTGGCATTTTGCTTACGCGAAATTTCCGTTTCGAGAATTTCCATTTTGAGAGAGGATCCAATGTCCATTTACTTTTCATAGATAAATAAATAAATAAATAAATAAAAGAGAGAAATAAATATCTATATAAGACGGGCAATCGTGCGATAAACCGGAAATCTAAATAAGACAACACCAGCGAACATCGTGTTAAATTCGTAGATCATCTTCGCAGGAATTACCAACTATTAGTTCGATTCTTCGTTGATTCTCCGCATAAAAGAAACTTTGCTGGAAGTTGCAGAGCGTAATTTCCCAGACGGTCTCCGAACCGAAACGTTCCCGGCGAAAATGGCGATATTCCCAAGCCGCTGGAGGCAGCTCGCAACAGTGGCACGGCTGAATTACAAACTTCGCAAAGTCATCCGGCGAGGCGTCTTTCGCGTAAAGACACCTCGCATAATCCCGCAGGATAAGCGGCATAGTTGATAAAACGCTGGGAAAGAGGGAAATTGGTAAATATGAAGACAGATTGCCCGTCGCCCATAAACTACAGCCCTGTCGACGGAGCCGCGTCTACGGTGGCGAGAGTGGCAAGTCACCGCCTTTAAAGGGCTGAAAGACGATACAGAATGGAAGTCTCGATAAAGGGCCGTGAACACGGACAGCCGCCTGATCCTTGGTTCTACGAAGGACTACGCGTGTTTTGCCCTTAATTGGTGACGATATTCCACCTACACTTCTTCGCGAATGCGACGGGGATGTAAGACCGACCTTATCGTCCATAGTCAACTAATGACTCAGGAGTCAACCCTCTTATCATCTCCTCAAACCTTTTTCTATGACATCATCATACACAAACCCCAAACTTGAGACAAGTCACCCGGAACAAGCCAAAGTCCATCGATAGCCAAATCTCTGTCAACTGATATTTCCCCAAAATGTTCCCCTTCCCTAACATAAAGTCCCACATATATATATTCGCACCAAGACACGAGTAAAGAGCATTCTACATAATATAACTTCACAGTGTTATATCTTCGTGAGATCTCCCATAGCTATACGTAGGTATCTGCGGTAGTCTCTTTTCGAGAGTTGACAGAACTCTCGAATTCTCGTTCTTCTTACGTGACCGTAACTGTTCCGTGACAATTTCGTCGTTTTACCACCATTTTGAATACACCGCCAATTTATTGTACTCCCGATGAAATGGGACGAGCTCGAGGAATGTTTTCCGTTCGATGGATCCGCTCGTGATGCCCACCACGATGTTTCGTGAGCCTTATGTCAACGCGTTGCCTGTATGAAGCCGACCTTATTGTCTATAGTCAACTAACGATTCAGGAGTCAATTCTGAGTAAACGGGTGCGTCTTGTCATCTCTTCAAACCATTTCCTATTACATTATCATATACAAATCCCAAATTTGAGACAAGTCACCCGAAACAAACCAAACTCCATCGATAGTCAAATCTCTGTCAACTAATACTTCCCAAAAATGTGTCCCTTCCCTAACATACAGTCCCATATGTATATATTCGCACCAGGACACGAATAAAGTACAACTGCACGGTGTTATACCTTTGTAAGACTTTCCATACCTATACGTAGGTATCTGCGGTAGTCTCTGTTCGAGAGTTGACAGAACGTCGTTCTCCTTACGCCACAATAATTATCCCGTGACAGGGACGTCGAAACGGAAAAATGGATCATCTCGAAACGAAGACACGCGTTCGTGGAACAGAAGAGAACACCCTATCCGCGAAGATCCTTTGTCATCTGGGTGTCCAGCATTATGAACCCCAACCCGCTGTCACTTTAGCAGGAAAACATTCGGAAACTTTAATTACAATCGCCGGTCCCAGAACCAGTCTCATTGTCTCTCTATACAACGAAAGCATCGGAGATCCATCGACCTGTATCGAGGATCCTAACCGCCCTAGTATTCCAAGAACACGGGTAGCCGGAGCCCTGTTTTCTGCCAACTGCTCCCGTGGAATCCGTGTTCCTCGCCGACAGCCACGTCCATGGGACCCGGCGAACATCCGAGCCGTCGCGTGCTCAGGATTCTTCCAAACCGCGTATTTACGTATTCCGTTCGCCTCGGAAGAGAGGTGTCCAAGCGAAACAGATCGCTTCCCGTACGTATCCGAGACGCTCGCTCGGTGGAAGAGCGAAATTCGCGGAAGACGCCTCGTTCCCATCGCTAGAGGCGTCCCCGGCCGCGATCGCGTATGCATGTATGCAACTGCAATGCATACATACATATATGCAGCAGGTCCCGGTGTACATTACACATACGGCAGCCACCTACCGTGCGAATTCTCGCAGGTGTCTGGAGGGGCGGCCGGCCGAGGGCCACGTAGGTGGACCGATAGCATCGCGACGCTCGCGGTTCCCGGAATGGCCTGCCGTGATCCGCTGGCGGAAGGAACGTTTGATTCTGCCCGCGATCCGCGAGGAACACGTGGGGCTCGTCCTCGCGGGAAACGACGCGTTATCGCGACGGCAGCGCCGCTCGCTGCGAGTCCAGCTGCCGGCCCTGGTCCCTTCACCGCGGAACAAATTGGAACGTCCGGCGTATCGCGCCGAGATGCAGCATGAAAATCACGCTAATTTTCAGCAGCAACCCCGCGTGGCTCGTTACGGCGCCGCGGGACGCCGCGGGACGTCGGGCCCCCGGCCATTCACTGCCTCTGTCCAAGGTGTGGTCACGGGCATTCTTCCTGCTCCCGGCTTCATGGCTGATTCCTTATCGGGTTCCTCGGCCACTGGCCTGTCTGGCGGTGGCAAAGGGTCCGGGTGATGTATGCAGGGAGGATGTTCCGAGTGGACGCGAACAATGTCGCTGGTTTTTGGAAGGATCGGCTGATTGTGAGTCGGTGATCGAGTTTCGCGGATCGTTTCGGTATAATCTGATCGAACGGTTCGGAATGCGGGATAACGCTATTGAAACACAGGTCGTGATCGGGTTTCCCAGGTGCTATTCCCGGTTATACTCGACGATGAGAAGATAGAACGGAGGGATAAGTGGGAACCTAGGCGTCGTTACCGGTTTCGGAGGAAGTCAGTCATAGGAGAGCGAATCCTCTCGCCGAGCGATCGAATCGCGATTTTCTCGGCCGATTCCGGTGCCGCACAATGAAGAGCGGGCAACTGCAAGCCTACAGGTATAAATGTTTCCGCAGAGAGAGTTCAGGGGCGGCTCGAAGGCGACTGGTGCGCAAACATCGTCGGTGGTTTCGCGAAACGGAGAGCCAGGTGGGCAGTCGTTCGGTAGCCTGGAGCCTGGCGTCGAACATTGTCGAAACTCGAGCTCGGTAGGGAACCTGTTCGAAAACCACTCTAATTTTCTCCGATCACTGGTCCCCCTCCCCGTCCCGCCGGGTTCGTTGCAGCGAAACGGACGACCGCAAGATACGAAACACCGAGATGCCCATAATCGAGCATGGTCGGGCGAAATTGGGCGGTAAACGATGCGCAACATATGCCACGGATTCGATTGCTTCGTCGTATTCAAATTGAAATCAGTCTCGCGATCTCGTCGTTAACTTTTTTCACTGCAGTTGGCAGAGAAAAAGCTTTGACTTCCGCGTTGCGAGATCGCCGGTCAATCTCGATCCCGTGGTCCTTCGTTTTGCGATTCGGGTCCTTTCGATTTCATCTCCAGACATGTTCCATCCTCTGCCGCGGATAGGCGTCCTTTTTACCCGGGTTACCGAAGGATATCCTCGGAATCCGCTTTCGGAGATGGCAGAAACCGATACGGGACATCAAAGAAACGCGTTAAACGTCGTTACACGAGTGACCGTGTCACGATCGGCGATCGGCCAAGTGGAAAAGCCAAGGAACAGACCGGCTCCGTTCGGTCCACCGATCGAGGATCGGATCTAGCCTCTGTCTGGCCGCGTATTTCGCAAATCCGGGCATTGTGGCCCGGTTAAAAACGGCCGAGCCGTGCTGCTCCGGTTCCCCCTGTCCGATCGTGGTGACACAATGCACGGGAATCGGCCGTGGCTGTTTACATAACCCGGCATCTGTCACAACTGTTTATGCCGGCAGAGCTGGATTCGTTCCTAAGGCGGGCCTTAAGCTCTCGTCTGGCCTTTGTGGCGCGACGATCGCACAATGTCCCCGCGCTCTAGTCACGCTCGAGTGGATCGGATCGGCAAACACGTATCCTCGTTTGTTCCTCCGCGACCCACGAGATCCTCGGCTCATCGAGTACCATGCTTTTCGTGACCGTCACGACTCGTTTCTATGAACGCGAGCCGTGAGGATGGAGCCTGGTATCTGTCCTGCCCCGTGTTCACGAGTGTCGCTCATGGGGAGGACGGATCAAGGTTAGGACCACGAGGATACTCGCTGTCAACGGAAGATTCGTTCGGCCATCGCGATTGCGAGACGTCTCGGAAATTAAATAGCATACGTGGTATTCGGGTCGATGTCAATTTCCAGTTTTCTTACTAGATTTGAAATGAATCTAGGGCGGTTGTTTAGTTTTCCGTTCCCTTTTCTCATTTCAAATTTGAAAACGGATTGAGGAAAATTAGATAGATAACAGTATTCTGCTACTTTGCCCCGAGTTAGTAGAGTCTAGTTTATTTCTTTATTACCAGCATCATACGACTCGTAAACACTTGGACCACCATGATAATACTTAGACTAGGCACTTGTAGATGCCTATAAATTACCAGAAGATGGAGGATCCTCGCTGTCAACGAAAGATTCGAATGTCAATTTCCGTTTTGCTCACTAGATATTGACTGTACGGTGATTTGACGAAAATCAGAGGGTGGTTCTTTAATTTTCCGTTCCCTTTTCTCATTTCAAATTTGAAAACGGATTGAAGAAAATTAGATAGATAACAGTATTCTGCTACTTTACCCCAAGTTAGTGGAGTCTAGTTTATTTCTTTATTACCAGCATCCCATGACACGTGGACACTCGGACCACCCTGACAGCACTTACACTAGGCACTTGCAGATGTCTATAAATTACCAGGAGACGGAGACACATATTGGTCAAAGTTAAACACGTTTCATTCGTCGTTACTTTAAATTCAATACCGATTATTATCCTCCCCATTTTTGCCAAGTAACGACGCTAATCAGTCGTTTGTCAAAGGGTTAGAATTGCTTCTCGAAAATCGCAACTCTCCCAAAGGTGCTGATCTATGACAGCGTCTGGGACAATAGAACGGACTAATAAGTCACGAATGCATATAGGTTACGACACGTGGAAAGAGAGCGAGTACGGCAGACAGACGCTCGTATTTGTCCGTTTGGAGACACGTTGACTAACCATGGCAACGAGCTATAGCGAGAAATTCGCGTTTGATCGTGCGGTATCGGCGGCCGTCTTGATTCACGAGCTGCTTGCGAAAGCAAATGGCAGACAGTGGACGGATTGCGGTGAAATTACAGGCTCGCCAGTGCGATGTATCGAGTCCAGGGAAAGACTGTCACGCTCTACGACGTCCTTTATGGCCTTTATTATGGCACTGCGACGTGGCATTACGACGTCGCGCGGGCTGTCATCGACGCAAAGAAACGACACGTTGACCCGAGTGGTCAATCCGCCGATGGCGACCGGTGGAATAAAATACGCCAATTGGCAGGGATATCCGCGGTGATCGTTGTCTCGGAAATTGCACGGTACCCGTTCTAAACCCGTGCAAGTTTACGTGTAAGTAAATGCGTTGCTGGGTAATCGAAATCCTCGGAGACACGCTGGCCTTGACTCGTAATAGACAGGCTGTATGTTGGCATGTGGGAAGCACAGCGAGTGCATAACCCGATACCACTTTGTTTCCGAGGTACGGCTTATTTTGTGCTGCAATCGTTGCTTCCGCGTAGGTTCATGTAAGATACATGGTATAATAAATATTGCCACAGTCGTGAGGTCAGATGAATTTTTATCAAACATGAGTCACTGAAAACTGCATATGCGATAATAAATTATTTACACATTGGAACAGTGAGTATTAAGACTTTTAAATACATATTTGTAGTAGGCTGTGGGACTTTCACTACTTTGAAATCATTGTAACGTTAACTTAACCCTTTGCACTCGAGAGGAGACCTTCAGTCACCATTTCATAAAATTTGGAAGATCGATATTAATTAATATATAAAATTTAACGTAATGTAACTGTGTGCAAAATATCGAAATTAAATAACTCTACAATTCTTTATCTACTGCTGAAAAAAGTATCGTCAGTTTTTCACTAGAGAATCTTTGATTTTCTATTCTTCTCTAGCTCAAAAATCATCGAGTGCAAAGGGTTAAAAGAATTCGTCCCTGAAGAGGCAAACTATACTTCCCTTTCCTAATTATAACTCATTTCGTGTTAACCTAGTTTTAAGATGTCTGTCATTTCTCTTTTAATTTATAGATGCTCATTGCTACACGAACGCTTCTCGTTTCACATACCTTCGAAGAGACTATATTTCTCGTGACTACGTCGACCAAAATGAGACCATCGAAACACCGATTATATTCGAAACGGGAATCATTGTTTCCTCCGATAGGTCTACACTGTGTTCCACGCAGCCCGTAAATTTCCCACGGAATGGGCGTTGTTTCGAGCAGATTATGGTCGATTCCTTTTATTCCATCTTCGGTTAGCGGCCCGATAAACAGCGCCCCCTTCCCGCCGATTACTCCTGCCCAACCTCCATAACAACGAATCAACCTGCCCCGAGATCGAACCCGGACTCCCATCGTGCGAGCTCCGGACGCGTGATCGGTACTTGGTCCGGCAGAAGTATCGCGAGTTACGCGTGTCCCGGGGCCACAAGTTTTACCACTCAATTCCGGAAAGAGCTGCTGGCCATCCACGCCGCTGCGCCAGAGAGCGATCAATTTTCATGATCCAACGCGTCTCGCTCCGCGAGCATAAGTTCGGACGGGAAGGCATAACTTCCGATAACTCGCAGCGATACATGGAACCTCGATGGGTCTGCAACGAGTCGTATCGTGCCTGGAAATGCAGCTTAGACACCATTCGGACGACTGCATTAGCGTTTCCGCGTACGCCATCGCGGCGTAAGTGGCGCCATCTGCCATTACGCGGCTTAAGTGGCGCCATCTTCCATTACGCTGCGCTTTACGCGCCCTCTAGTCTACTCCCGCGAGTGGAGTAAATAAGAAAAATTTCTCGCTGTATCGTGGCTCGTTGCGCCGAATATCGGCTAATAACGAAATTAGAGGTGTCGTGGCTGGTCCTTTTTCCATCATGGCGGCCGCGCGGAGTCGCAGGGCTCTTCCGCAGGGCGGACGCCCATTTGCAAGGGTAATTGGAATAGGATAAACGAGCAGGCAGGGCCGGTTATTGGATTGTTCGAATTCACCGGCGAACCGAATTGCCCGGTGACGAGCGATTCGCGACGCCACGGGGAAATAATATCGTTGGTTTAGCGCGGTGATTCGTCAAGGAGGATAGAGGCTGAGGTTATCCCGATGATTCGTGTGCACTGTGTGCAAAATGATTCGATGATCCGTTCGGGAAGGAGAATCGTTGCGCGGTTTCGACCGACCTGGGACATTTCCCGGGGATAATTGTTTGGGTTTTAATTAGATCTTTAGACGATGCGGCCATTTCCGGGGGTTAAATTAGCGGAGGGTGTCTCGTTTCTTTATGAATTTTTCACCGTTGAATATTAAATTGGTCTCACGTTCTTCGACGAGTACGGACTTCGGGTAATCGATTGCTGTTATTCATACGCGGAGCTGAATCTAATTCCGGTTTTCGTTACATGATTGAATTTGTGTCGAAGGTTATACTGGGTTTAAGAGGGTACTGTGCGTTCGAGAAAAGGAGGCACGACGTGTATTCATTCTTGCGGCTGATTAACTCCGCTGATAGTAACATGATCACAGGCAGTGATCAATGATCTTCGTCACCATTTCTGACCAATAGTGACCAATGTCTCTGATCAAGAAGGTGTCAATGGAGTTAATCAGCCGTGAGGATGTAACCACGCTGTGCCTTCTTTTCTTGAACGCTCAGTACTATAAGAGCGGGAATATTCAAAACGATTTTTGGAACGAATGTCGAATAGGTTTAGGTTAGGTTAAGATTTGGCGCGAAAGATGAATGGATTCCTGGAAGGTATACACGTGGTGCGTTTTGGGGATGCATCGTATGAGCATATACTGTGTGTGTGAGTGAATAAAAGGTGACTCAATGATAAAGCAGAGAGTCATCCTATCAAGAGTCACGAAGAAGCGCAGTCGTAGAGTCAATTGTAATTGTCATTAGTCGCAATAGTACTTTCCTTTCAATTCCCTTCCATCTTGCAATAAATACATGTTAAAACCTAACATCTTTCCTTTTGTCAATCCATATTCCTCTCACTACTCTGATTCAAAAATTCCGATTATAATGGAAGGAATTGTAGCCCTTCAATGTCATTTTCTGCCAATGATAATGATCGTTATACTCTCGTTAAAATAAAAATTTTCAGGTTAGACAATTTTTTCGTAATATAGCGTTGGAATATTTTGACAAACGACTGAACGTCAATCTATTTGTCGGAACGCATAATCGACGGGACTTAAAATTTCCGTGAAGTGAAAATAAATACGATATCTTGGTCTCGGGCAGAGACGAAATGGAAGCTGATTAGAAAGCAGCTGCGCGAGAGGGAAAG
>NW_016909884.1:1825520-1896280 GCF_001483705.2 Eufriesea mexicana
GGGAAAGAGAATGGCAAGGTTTCTGGGTTTAGGTGGATACCGAGACTGCAGTTTTATATTTATTACCAGTGCAGCAGCACGGAATGTCTTCATCGTTGGGAAGAAAATTCTCGTACTCCCGCGGGCCGTGTAAATACCAATATCAAAGAGATAGCGGCTTGACGGCCGCCTATTACAAGTATGGCGACGTGTTGCGTCGAATATTATTCCAGCAGCCGCGGAGCGGACTTACTCTTCTCCCCGAGACGGTATCCTGTTCGCGAGAGCCTTAGGAACGGTAATGGAACGATGCGGAAGAAGAAGAGCGCGACGTGTCTCGCGACTTCTCGAGAGAGACGGAGCAAGACCTGTTTATCTTCCCGGATGAACATCTCTCACCGAGGATCTTGCGGAGAGGAAGAAATTGGTGGATGGTTGAAATTACACGCGAATCTTATATTAATTCCCATAGACCGTGGCTGAAAGACGCTGATAAAGCGACCGCGTCTAGCCAAGCTGTCCGACAATTCCGCGATATTAAAAACTACCCTGTGATTAAAACAAAGCAAGCCCCCGCGTGCGATGGCAGTTCGTAAAGAGCAATTGCGTCGGAGTGCGCCGCGGTCTACGAAATCGTTTCAAAGAACTCGCTTCAAAGAACTCGCTTCAAAGAACTCCGTTTCCCCAAGAACCGGGGACAGGGGGAGAGGGGTGAAGACAGACAGAGGCATTATTTTGATATTGAATCACGGCACGCACGGCGGGACTAGAAAACATTTTCCCCGCACGGCGATTCGCGGAGGCCGGTTTTTCTCCGGCAGAGAAAGAGCCAGGAAAAGAAACATAATTGAATGCAGCGTGGCAGCCAACAGGGTCAAAGGGTGGCGGCGCATTCTGGCCCGGCCGACGAGATAGATCTCGCTAATTCGGCTGCACCCCGACTTCGCGAGCGCATATGCCGAGCTCTTTAACGCTCCGGGCACACCTACCTACATAATTTACGGGGATTAAAAAACGCGGAGGAGTTAATCAGCCAGCCCCGAGCCACCTGCTGGCCGTTCCTTCCAGTTTCGACCTCTCCTTGGCTCGATCCTCGTCCGTCCAGCCCTCGCGAATTCACTTTCGCCTTCTATTCGGCGGAAACTCGTCTGCCTATTAGCGGGACGGCAGCTCCGGTTATTTATCGAGCCGGCGTCGGGACGTCTAATTAACGGGCCGCAACGAGGGAACGGGTCTCTGTCGTGAGATTAGGATTTACAACGGCGCGATCCTGCCATGACTCGGGCACCGCTGATCGCTCCGCGTCGACAAGATTGCGTGTCCCCGCGTCGTTTCATCCTCGTCGAGCTTGCCACGAGGCCCAGCACGGATTGACGGAATGGAACGACGGTTTCTACAGCCTTGCCTCGTCGATACGCGCCAAAGATGGGTAATTTAAATCGGGCTAATATAAATCCCAGGGTATTCCGGTTGCTTAACGGTGGAACACGCGCGTTTGTGATTTCTACGACCGCTGGAGATTTTATTGGCAGCTATGACCCAGAGGATTCTGCGATTTTTTGGGACTTTAAGTTGGGAAAGATCAGTATGTAACCTTTGAAAAAGAATCGAAGTCGAAATTGGGAAAACTCGCATCTCCATAGTGCCTACCGTCTCTGACTCGAGCAAACGTTTTCGTTAATGTTTAACTGACACTTTGATACTGGAACTACCGATGTTTAATGCACACCTAAACATAGGATGTTAAGATGATGATAAGAAAATATATTAATGACGATTATATCTCGACTTTTTTTACCAGCAGGTATATATTTTTCGTAATTGCGAAAAGGAAAACTCCGAGGACTGTCATTTTGTCTAGATTGGTAGTTTTAATGTGAAACATATGCGTGCAATTTCGATATCTTGGCAGGATATGGCAGGCCACGGTTAAGTATACCAATTGCACCGTGAACGCATTATATAATATGAGACTGGCTGTATTTAATATAATACCGAACATTTAGAATCCTGTGTTTACGTTCTGAGAACTTGTTCTCAACTATCCGTGTACCCGCTACTCGAAATCAATTTAATTATAAAGTATTAACCACCGACCCGAGTTAAAGTATTAGTATGATTACCCTGCACCTCATGCGCGATAAAACTAATTATATATACGCTAATTATACTAAATGATACATTCGCTTATTTGCCGAAAGCGAATTGACACTAGTCAGAGTCGAAATGACACTAGCCAAAAACGAAATGATACTAGCCAGAAACGAACTGACACTAGTCAGAGTCAAAATGACATTAGCCAAAAACGAAATGACACTAGCCAGAAACGAACTGACACTAGTTAGAGTCGAAATGAAACTAGCCAAAGACAAAATGACACTAGCCAAAAACGAATTGACACTAGTCAGAGTTGAAATGACACTAGCCAAAGACGAAGTGACATTAGCCAAAATGAATTGACACTAGTCAGAGTCGAAATGACACTAGCCAAAGACGAAATGATACTAGCCAAAAACGAATTGACACTAGTCAAAGTCGAAATGACATTAGCCAAAGACGAAATGACACTAGTCAGAGTCGAAATGACACTAGCCAAAGACGAAGTGACACTAGCCAAAAACGAATTGACACTAGCCAAAGACGAAGTGACATTAGCCAAAATGAATTGACACTAGTCAGAGTCGAAATGACATTAGCCAAAGATGAAGTGACATTAGCTAGAAACGAATTGACACTGGTCAGAGTCGAAAGTGCAGTATCGCAAAGAACAAATGCAAAAGAGCAAATGTTAAAGTGAGACTGGTATATACGAGGTACCGATGTTTAGAAGACCGGTCGAATGGGATCACGGAATAGCAGTGGAGTTGGGAGAACAAGGTTGGCAGGAATGGCAGCGTTTCTTGTTACGGTATCACTTTGCATGTGGCGAACAATGAGGATCGATCGCCGGTGGAGATTTGACCAGCGAAACACAGAAGAGGCGTGGACGAAAAAGGGTCGCGAGCCGGAGTATTCGATGCCGAAGGTGTTTCACGATGATTCTTACCGTGACCCGGATCGTCCTTACGCCCACGAAAACTGGCTCCTTAAATAATCCCCGACCGTCGAAGCTCTCTCCTTCCTTTTTATTCTCCGAGGTTAGAGGAGAGCGTCGAAAGTCGTGGAAAAATTCGCGCAGCCAGAGTTCATGGTAGTCGGGGTGGTATATAGTGACAGCTCCGGTTCTCAGAGGGCGGTAGCTCTCCGGAAAGGGGAAGTTTGGACCGACGACAAGTGGTCGTTCTCACGGGGACGACTTTGTTTCCGGCAAAATAGTTGCCACGCGTCTAGTAATTTTCTCATTGTTCCAGCTTCGCGTAATTAATAACCGAACGCCGTTAATTACGTACAATTATTAACGGAACTCGTGCAATGGCCGAGAGAATACCGGAAATAGATTCAATGGCGGGGCAAACTCTAGTTTCCAACTTTGATTATGACTATATGCTTCCAGTGTCTAACTCTTCGTTGCGTGTTAACGGTGATTATAGTCATCTGACGTCTCGCATTCGCGATGACTTTGATAACTCGACGTCTGAATTGTTTTGCTCGAAACCCTTCTTTGAGAGGAATATATCAGACGATGTTCATGTCCTTCTACAGACGCAAACTAGTTTGGCAAGATTTGTAAGACTTTATTTAATATAATACAAAAGGGAATGCTTTTGAGGTGCTATTTCTGTCTGAGATCTCGTATCTTCGTGTTTTCCTGTAATTGGTTAACGCAACGTGTAAGTAGTGGGTGTATTTCTTTCTATTGGTGTATGGAGTTCTTCCGGTGAAGGTGGATGTTTAAACAAATTTGACCAATTTGTTTCCTGTTTCTGAGGAATTTTAATCTGTTATGAGGGGGTAGCACGAGTGGTATTGAGGAGGCTTAGATGTCCACGAATCGTGGGATATTAGTCGTAACGAATTAAATCGTTATCCCTAGACTGGACGTTCAATCTTTGGGGGTGAATGTGGAAAGTAGGTATATGAAGTTCGGGCTTTTCGATGAGGGTGAAGGTTCAAATGAATTTGGGATAATTGTCTATTCGTCTATTGAGGATTTTCAATCTTCTATTAAGGATTAGCTAGAGTGGTACTTTGGGAGACCTAGGTGTCCTCGAATCGTGTGACGCTGGTAGTAAAGGAATAACTCGTTGTCCCCTTGACTCAGGCTTTCAAACTTTGGAAATGTAAGAAGAGAATGACATGAATATCACTGTGCATTAACGCTGATTCGCTCCATGTCTAGACAGAGTCTACAATAGAATTGTCCTATCTCGCGATGGCGGATTCGCGTATCGAAAGGGTTGTGTTTTCCTGACGCGGAGTAATGACTCGCAGAGGAAAATCGCGGATAGGGGGTTAAAGCCGGATTATTAGTCTGCCTCGGCTTAAAGACGGATCACCCGCAAATAAATTTCCGTTCACCGCGACGTCCTGTTTGCCGTGGACCGAGTGGATCTTCTAGCGGGGAATTCGCTGGAAATTACTCGGCGCGAGAGGAAATTCCGGCCACTGTAACCAACGATAGACGGAATATCGAGGGGGCGAGAGGAAAATTCGCCCTTTCGCGTTCGACATCGATTTTCCCTCGGTTTCACCACACGGACCTCGTTGGAAAGCGTGCATCTGCCGCTTTATTAACATGTACTTCACCATCGTGGCCACGTTAATTCGCCGTGAAAAGGCAAAAGTCGAGGCTGGCCGGTCGGGAAGGTGATTCGAAAGGGAAGAAAAAGGTCGGGCGTAGTCTGGGAGAAAAGGGGCGAGAGCAGAAAAGAGAGGAGCCAGGAGCAATTACTTCCGCTCAGTTACACTCGACGTAATCCCAGTTAAACTGTTTGTCGAATCATATTGAATTACCTAGCTCAGGGCAGCGATCCTTTGTGCCAGAGGCCTGAGGGATCGCCGTCGAGATTAGATTAATTCGGCTGATTTTATTAGGACGTTTCCAGCGGCTTGGTGCAGCATGCCCGATGCTAAAGGGAGGACACCCCTGCTCCGTCTCCGCGCTTCTTCTTCCTCTTGTTCCCGCTCGCCTCCGCGCTCGCCAGGTGCTCCCTGGCCCGGTTTGTTCTTTATCTTAAGGACACGGTGACATCCCTTCGAGGAAATCTCATTTCGCTCTCCATACACAGCCGCTCTCTCTTTCAGACCGCGCTCCTCTCCCTCGCGGTGTCCCATCGGTTTAAACCTCGAGAAATTAGTACCGCTTTACGGTCCCTTGCTCCTCGCCGGCAGCCTCACCCTTCGTCCTTCGGCCATCCGCATTCAATACCGACGAGAAACTCCGCTCACCGACTTCCTACCTCTGTATACGCGCATTACCCGCTCCCTTCGGCTGTATTCGTGGAGTGCAGGTAGTCGAATCACCCTGTAACCAGGTCTCTCCCGGGGACAGGCCTCTTTATACCGCATTTATCCCGCGACAATGCACAAAGCGTCCTCGCGTTGGTCGCGCGCCGCCAGAGCCAAAACCAGACCCAGAGCCAAACAACCCCTGTGCAGCCAGACACCGGTCGATCTGTGACGAATAATTTTTACGCTAATTTCCAGCCGCTTCCACTGCGCCATCACGGGCTACCAGATGCGTGTCTGCCGGCTCTCGAGATACCGGTGCCCGAGGCTCGTTCGAAATCATAGAACGGCTTGGTCCTTTCGTTACTACCCCACTTGCTACCCGTAACCGCGGGCCATCCGAGAGGGACGCTGCTCTGTCGGTGGCAAGTTACATTCGCCAACGGTTTATAATTGCACGGTTCGCGGCTGTTTCTTTTCGTTCCTCCTTTTTGGCCACGTCGGCCAGGGCTGGCTCGAGTTATCGCGTGGCCGCGGGCGTCTCCGTCCCTTTGACGATGATTTACCGTTCCCGGCTGAAGCGCCGCGTCGCCGCTTCTTCCGTCCTGCGCCGTGCCATCGCGGTTTCGGGGGATTTATCGAAACTCCCGACGCGTTTGCGGCCTGTTCCAGCTCGGGAACGGAGGAACGACGACAACGAAGAAGGGGTACGAACGGGGTTGCAGGCAAAACGTCGTTTCCATCGCGGACCACGACGTTCGATGGGACGGGAACTCGTGGAAGAAGGCAGGGGCGGAATTTAACGGCGGTTCGTGCAGCCGCGAGGTACAAAGAGGCGGCGGGAAAACACGCTGGTCCCCGCCAAATATTTTCATATTCCATTCGCGACTGCTACTTTCCGTTCTCTCCGCCCCCTTTCTCGCGGCCGATACCAAAGGGTATTGGGATTTATAAGGAGGAACGAAAACTTCGTCGTGAGAGAGGACTAGCGAAGAAAAGGGGAAGGAGGGTGGAAGAAAGGGGGCGGGTAGGTGGAAAAGCAATTTAAATTCCGATCGTTCATAAAGCGAAAGATCTCGCTCCCTTTCCGTCCCTCTGCCATCCTCCTTCCTTGTCCTCGCCGGCTCTGCTTTCCTTTCCTCCCCCTGTCTCACCCCTGCGCCCCACCCTTATTTCCAAACGGCATTCTATCGCGTTTGCCATTCTCGAAAAATGAACGCCGCAAAGGGAACGCGGATAGAGGCATTAAACGATTGGCTGCTCCGTTTGTCGCTCACCAGCACTCCTCATGCAGATTCCAGTCTAGGCAATAGACCTCGCGGTGTTACTTTGTGCACGCGTGGACTTTAGAGGCAGGCAAAGCCCGATAAAAGTCTCGTCAAAATGTGTAAAATATCGTAAATCCTTTGGTTTATCGTGCGATTCATCGTCAGCATAATTGCGACATTTTTCCTAGAATTAGGGGAGAAACGTTCCCTAAAGTGTACTTGTGTTCTTGACTACTTCACCCTGTGTCCACCATCGCAAAGAGTAACACAGTGTATAGATTAAAGGCAAAATGTGCAAAACTCCGTTCGTGATATTGGAAATTTATACACAGTTATTGCACCCTTGCATTGCTCACGATATTACAAAATGCTTCCCGGATCGAGCCTTAATAACTGGTGTGCAGAGGTAAGATCTTTCCTCTTTTCTCTTCAGCTAAGAAGATATACCGATTACAGGAGATCGCAATGGGTAAAAGTAGGAAGAAATAAGGTTGCGAGACCCTCGTGGGGTAGAAACGAAAGTCGAATTTGTGACAGGTTCAACCTGCCTTAACACTCTAAGTGTTTAATTTAATTGTGAAAGTTTAGTTTCATTATTTCTAAGCGACGACGAGTATACTCGACGAAAGCGGAGTTAGTGCACTATGCAGAACTGAAAGAAATTACGACAAAATATTAAATATTAAATGATATCATCAATATCAGTCGAGTTTGAAATTCATTTTACCGAAAGGGTAGTTCCGTGACGGATTCTGTGATGATTGGATTTTGACAGTTCAGTCAACCTGTGCTCCTAATTATTTTTAAGCAACGAATATAAAGTCGAAAGGAATTATAACAAAATGTGAAATAATCCTATTTTTTCCTATACAAATTTGTTAACGTCATCTGTCAAATTTAAAATTCGATTAACCTGTTGGAATAATTCTATGACAGTTGCAATTCATAGATCCCAATTTTAGGACTCAAGGTATCTCATAATCCCGAATCGCAGTGACCTGACAGTATTCTCAATCAAAGACACGCTCGCCTTAACTCAGAGAGCAGCTACTCTCGGGATAGCAAAGCAACAGACACTTTGTTAGCCTGTCAGAAAAGGAAATTCGACTCGGTACGCTAAATTTTGATACGCCGTTTCGGTGACATATCTCCCTATTTATCTTCGTTTCGAAGGATTCCCGGGTAATCGAAGCTTCTTAAAAATGCCTCGGAGGAAGCTGCGCGATGCACCGCCGTGCGCGAGATAGCTCCGTGCTTTAGCACCCTCGGTTGAACGCTCCAACTGGAGTCACGGCCCACCTCGACACGGCTTACACGAGAACAAAGGGAACGCCGCCGATGCGACGAGGTCCAGCGAGGCCTAGTAGCCGGACTCGCCTGCCTTATGGGGTACGAGCCAATAATGGACCATCCCACGAGGACTGCCCAAGGCACGTATGCATGTTCCAACTACAGAACCATTACCCTGGTCTCCCAGGGCCGTATACCCCTCGACCTGACACCGGGAACAACGTCAGCCTGACGACGTTCCAACGGAGTGGTCGGATGTCGATGGTAGATAGCGGCCAGAGAAAGTTTCAAATTGAGAGAGTGACTTACGGGAATATGGAGTTAAGTTACTACTATCTATTATCTGAAAGCGAATAAATCAGAACATAGAACACGCTAGAGTGGCTCCTTCGAGCTTCTTCGAGAGACAATTATCAGAAGTTTAGCCAAGTCTCTGCGATATCTTTGCTATGGAAGATCCGTTAATATTTCTAAACCATATTCCTACTTTTCTTATTTATGCTCGCGAGTATGCGTGTGAGTCTACCGGATAAATGTTAGAGCGTTGAACAACAAACACGTACCTAAACGAATTATGAATAACATACAGTAAGCAGGAAAACCGAACCAATAAATATAATATTTAGGAAATATATTTTTAAGTTTTAAATAGAGTATAGTAAAATGAAAAACGAGTATTATTGACTATTTCGTCATTCTTTGAGGAAGCTCACGTTATTTTTTGGTATTCGAAATTTACCCTTAACTGCAGTAATAGAGATACATGGAAATTATTTTGCACCACAAAAAGCTAGCAATATATGCATTCTACTAGTAGAATAAATTTAAAATGAAAGTCGTCATGCGATAATAGAGTCAGTGTATAAGTGTTAGTTGATTCACAGACACGGCTTAAAATTTTGAAACGATGAAATCAATTGCACGAATTATCTCAAAGAGAGTTGTTTCTCTTTTACGAGATGGTGTGTCCAGTAAAATGGCTGAAACGTGTGCTGTACTGCGATTACGTACAAGACACTGTAAAGACTCTACAACTCCAATGGGAGGGCGTTCAATCCTATATATATGTATTAAAGGATTTATTTAACCATACTCTACAACCAACAATAGAAATCCGTTTAATGAAACAAAAATTGAGAAACTTAATACGAAAAGGAAAGAAATTTTTATTTTTCATTTCAGTATAGTAGTATAGCAATATAGTAGCAGAGCAATTAACACGTGTCAAAACAAAACCTCTCCTCCTAATTATTTTGTATCGTGACTTCGTTACAAATAGGAATACCCATAGTCGTAATTATTTTATTAACAAATACATTTTACGTATCTTATTTCTATTCGAGATCCTACGATCCGAGCTGTCACGGTCATGTTTGCACCAGGGGGAAGTTAATTCCTTAAACGAGCATGAAAAGAGTACGGAAGCAACGCGGAATAAATGCGAAATGTATAGAAACAGACGGAAGTTTATCAGGAAAGGGAAACCGGGGTCTAAGAAGCCAAGTGAATAAAAGGACGAGGAATTAATTCCAAAGATTCCAGATAAATACGAGAAAAATACAAAGATGAACATAGTTTCTGAAATAAAAAGTTGTTCGCACGTCAATGATTATTATGTTGAATTTAATTTCTATTTGTAGTGGGTGTGAATAGAATAGACAAGGGTGCTAATTGTCGCTGCACCTACGTCTAAGACGAGAATTGGCAGGAAGTATAAATTGACAGCTGCACGTGAGCAACGCGTGATTAGGCTAGGAGCGAAATATCAGACCTGGGCCCGAGCCGATATTTCGAGAAAAATTTGGAAAAATTTTGGAAAATTTTTGCTGGTCCTGCAAGGGCAAGGGCCTCAAGTTAGGGCTTTTAGAAATTAGTTCTGAGCGTCGACGTTCAGCAGCTATTTAACTACGTTCATAGCATCGATCACGTGACCATTTGTTTATATTTCCTGCCAATTCTCTTTGAACGGAGTGCAGAGTTCCGACGTGTACGATACCGAGTGAAATTGGGAAATGAGCTCTACACGCCAAACTCCGGCCTTTATATAGTCGACTGCGTGCCGAAATTAGGCGGAAAGTCACGACCTCTACCGATCCAGCGAATAATTATTTTTCCAATTCTAATAGCCAACTATTTATCAATTATTTTTATTTCTGCTATAAATTCACGATTTGAGGACACGATATCGACAATATTAATTTATTATTGATAATAAATTCAATAATTTATACACTTTTCCGCGAATTATATATTCACTCTATGGAATAATACAAGTTCCCATAATACGCGTTGTGATAAAATATTCTTGATACGTTTTAGCAGTGAGAACGGGTATTAATGATAGAAAGAAATCAGGTTAATAACGGGTCATGGATTAAGATTAACACCATGGTACGCTTGAAAAATGACACACGCTATAGTTAATTACTTTCCTGCAGAATTAATATCACAGAGGTACAGATTTCGCAGACTGAAAAATTTTATTACACGTGTCTCTTTGATATAGTGCGAATATATTATTTCCGTCGCTTATATCTGCGCCCATATAATTCCGAACAATCGTCGAATTATAAAATTGGGAAAAAATTCCCAAGAGGTTCTACAAGCTAATTCGTTTTTTCATAAAACGCGAATTGTTATTAAATTAGCAGTGATATTATTAAAATTTTGGCGGATTTATTGGAACCGTTGTTTTCGAAAAATTTACAAAAATTATGTGGACCTAAAGAATTGTATTTATTTCTAAAGATTGTATCATCCTTTATCTTAACCAATCAAAATGACTTGTTTCTTATATTTTATTTTTACAATTTCTGAGAGGACATATGAACCACTTTTGACAAAATTTATGGTTACCATCATTCGTACCGAAACATAATTGTTTATAATTATTCGTGTCCCTTGTACCATTACGATTATTTTTATCCTATTTATTATAGTTTTAGTAGTAATATGATCAGCTTATGTCATTTTTCTTAAAAATGATTACTTTCTTATATAATTCTTATTACACGAAAGAACCTATAATATTTCATAACGGAGGGTATTGTGGGGGTCCCCCACGGGGGTTTATTGATCTCTTGGTTCCTATGGTGTTGTCGGTTGGATATCCTGATGGCCACCTTGCTATGATAGGTAGCAGGTAAAAGGGGCGCAAGGAAGGGACGCGTTTCATCCTGGGCCTGCTAGAGGACTCGCCAGTAAGGCTTCCTAGCAGGCCAGGCCCTACTCAGAGGACACTTATGCAGGATAGGATCTCATATTTACGGAAGTTAAGGGTTCACAGAGGACTTGCGAGAAACCTCGAACCACCATTTTCCATTTAGCGGTAAGGGTGTGAACCATGAGCGCTGCAATATTTTACATTAAATATTAATACGCTTTTTCCTCGCACAATAACTCAAAATTATATTAAAGAATGACCCAAATTCCCGCAAAATCGTAATTATTTCGACGAAATAATTTTTGGCAGAAACAGTCAGCTTTCTCTTTAATCAATTTAACCTTTTAGGTACGGCACGCTCGTCCGCCATTCTGTCTCCCCCAAAAAATGCAAGTAACGTTATTTTCGCCATATATTATTTTCTTTTTTTGCAAACTATGCAAATTTGCACCGTTTTTATTTTTTCATTTTATTTTAACAATTTCACGTACGACGAGAAATGTGATTTGGGTTAAATAAATGACAAATAAACGTATAATACCATCCAAAACCACGATATCCACTATAGTGACGTTCGAATTGATTCTTTGCACAAAAGCCACTACAATGGCGTACCGTTCCTAAAAGGTTAACGTTTCTCTTGTTCGTGGAATATTTACAAGTTGCAGAATTCTTTCCTCGTCCCCGGAACGAATAATTTCATCTAAAAACGCCGGTTCAAAGAAACGCATTTATCGGTGGATGGATGCGCCATTGCAGGCAGGGACAACTCGAAAGGCACTTTCGGCCCGACTACTTACCGCAGTTCGGAAAGTAGCCAGCAGCTTACGCGGTCCACCCCTGGAAACCACCCCCTGTCGCGTGAATATGTAAACGGGAAAAGCAAAACGTGCACGCTCTGCCGTCCTCGTCTCGCCCTGGCCCGAAAACGGGCGAGACAGAGAGGGTCTCTGCTGGGGGGTCGCACGGTGGGGCAATAGCGATTACGGTTATTTCTCGTGGGACACGCGCCCCCTCGTTTCCTTGCCCGAGAGCCGCTGTTGCTAATGGATCACATCTCTGAATTTCCCTGACATTACGTCCCTCATGTAAGATTTAAAGCAGAGTCCGTTTTCAGCCGTCGAGGCTACGGGCTAATCTCCACTGCCTCGATAACTCTCTCTTTCTCCTCCACCCTGTCTATTCCGTCACTTTATCCGTCTCTATTCGAGCATCCCTCCGAACGCGTCGCGAGTAACACGCTTGAATCGTCTTTGTCCCGTACGCGGGGTTCCTGGAAAATTACAGAACTACCTTCCTATTATTTCTCACGTCCCTGCCAGTCACCGTGTCTTCCATTCGTGACTGAGAATCGGAAGAACGATAAAAATTAAAATAAAATGTCGGAAAGGACCCCTTTAACCGTACCAAAATGCCGCACGTATAGAATATTCGCCAACGCGAAGGACCTCGAACGAAAGCAAAGTCCCTACGATGATCGGCGAACCGGAAGCTCCATTAGAGCCGGCGAGTGGCACACAACCGCGTTAAATTGGATCGAACGTCGGTCCCGCTGAATAACCGCGCGCAGGGTGCTCACGGAGGCGAATTAAAAGTGAAACCGGGATGAAAAGTGGCGCGGGGTTGTCGCAGGGTTGGTGGTTTCGCGGGATTGATATTCATAAATTCATGCGGCTCGCGGCAATCTCGATAATCGAATCGCGGACCGACGCGGCGTTAACTTTCGCCTGCGCCTCTACTTTGCGTCTTAATATTTCAGCCGGACAGCGAAAACAGAGGAGGGGACAGAGGAATTAGAGGGGCCGGGCAGAGGGTGAAACGGAGAAGAGATTTCTTCAGCCAGTCGGTCTGACGCTGGGACCGGCCGGATTTTCGCTTCTGCCGACCGCCTCCCGAGGGAGAGCACCACCAGGACGAGTTTCTGCCACTTTGCAGCTCAGCGTCTGTTGAATATTTGATCGCGGGGCTCCCGGCTCGTCCCCTTCGCTCCTGGCCGCGCGACTCTGGCTGCACGCGCGCTGCACGCGTTTCAGCGTCGTCCATTGCATCGATAATCGAGCGTCCTCGATAATTGGGTCGTTTCCCTGCTCGTGGGGATCTCGAGTGCCGATGGATATCATTTTCATCGGTCCAATTTCTCTTTCTTCGCGGGCACGATGGGGTTAGGCAGCCGGGACACATAGATAGGGGCCAGATAGGTCGAGTGGTGACAGGATGGTTGTCAGTTGGCAAAAGTGGAAGACACTCTCATGTCTGTAGCTTTCGATATCGTATTCCTTTGAGCTTGAAGCTTTGTGCTTGATCGAGGACAGTTTCATTTGTCTGGCCGGTCAATTGGAATATTAGACTCGCAGAGGGAGCAGCTGTCGATGACCCGGATCCCTGTCGATTTCCTTTCTCTACATATTTGACACAGTTTCCATCCAGGGTACGCTGACAGACACCCCTGGAAACCGGTCCGATGTGATCAGGGATCGGCCTCCGATCGTCCATTTCGATATTCCACCGTCTTTCATCCGTCTCGCGCGCATATCCGTTTAAATCCGCTTGTCATCGCGGCTCCGTCGTTATTATCACCTGCAGTTACAACGGCCATCGTCCGTTATCGCGCTACGAGCAATCTAGAGATCTCTTTTCCCGGTGGAGAAGGAAGTGGTCGTCGCGATCGGTAAATCGAGTTTCTGCCGTTCGTTCGGCGAAATTATTTAAGAAATCTCGTTGGAAAGCGGGCTAGAGGCTGAGTGGTTGGCCCTGGCGGATCGAGAGATCGGAATTTATCGGGCAGCCAGGCCGGAAGTCGGGCGGACGATCAACGGCGTTAGTCTGACTATCGTCGAGCGCCGTTTCAATTTCAGACTCATCTCCGTCTGATCGCCTGACTTGGCGGTTTTCGCGGAGCAGAAATCCCGCTCCACTTTTCCCGCCTCTGAACTGGGATTAAGAAAATTGCTGCTCCTCCACCCCGTTTCTCCGGAACAGAAGGGGAGGATTCGGTATTTGGTTACGTCTCGAGTTCCCTGCTCGGAGAACACGCCGCCGGTTCGACACTCGGCCGCTCTTGTTTTATTCAACGCCAGCCTCCGTCTTCTTACCCGGCTCGCCGGGAAATTAAGCCGTGCCTGCCGCGGAACAGCAGACGTTGCTAATTTCCCTGGCAAACAAAGAAGTTGGGCGGGAATTCGGCCGATTAGAAAAATTAAGGAAGCATCGATCGGCGGTTGTTGACTCCGGGAGGCGAGTTTTGGCACAGACGCTCCGGCGGATCCTCGGGGCGCGAAGACGAATGGAGCGGCGGGTGTGGAGGTATTTCAGGTAGTTTGCTTTAATTGGCGCGGTAAATTATGTGAATGGATGGCGCGGATACGCTTCGTTCCCACCTGTCCTCTTTGCCGGTGAAATAAACGATGGACGCCGATAAAACAATTCCCTCGCTCTCCTTCATAACTCGCCGGGCATCGGGAGAAATCGCGAGTCGAGAAAGGAACAAAGGAGAAGATAAATAAAGCGATCAACGTGGAGAGAGAGACATAAAACACGGCAATGGCACTTGGTAACGAACAGCAGTGTTTACCGGTAACTCGTTCGCCAGGATGAAGGAGAGTTCCTGCAGGAGAAGACGAAGAGAAGAGGACAGAAAGAGAGGCAGGAAGAGTGACAGAGAGAATGGTCTCTACGGCGTTAATGAATCCCGTTGTCGCGTGTCTGCGCCGTGACGGGCCACGACTACTTGCGGCTCCGGCCGAGGTCCGCAAGTAGACGAAGTACGTATGCGATCCGCCCCCGCTGCAGACGCTCGCGAGGCCACTTTGTAACCGTCTCGCGTACAAAGTTGCAACCGGTGCACCTATTCATCGTGCCTTTAACCTCGGAATGTTTTTCTCCGGGGGCTTAGCCCCGTGGTCGCTTTTTTGCGGCCCTCGCTTTCACCGATGATCCCCGATAGTCGTGGGAGGAAATCGGGGACCGCGACGGAGGGGCGAAGCGAGATTTCGGGGTCTCGTTTTAACGAGGAGCGCAGCTTTTGTCCGGCGTTGATCGATGCGTCGGTGTTGATGTAGTTGGCGGTGGGAACGAGATAAGTTTTCTCCTCGGTATACTCTATACGGTGAAAAGAGCTGGCCGGAGAACGGCGGGGAAGTCGGGGGACGAAGAAGATAGCGCGGTTAGGTGTCTACAGCCGGGAGTTCATGTACGAGCACACGATCCTTCGGTCTAAGAACAATATCAATTCAGCATCGACCAGAGAGGAAACTCCGAACGACACTGCGGAAAACTGGAAACCGCCAGGGGCCGTCTCGAGGAACAAAGACGACGCAGCGAGAGTCGAAGCTCTCGGCGAGCTAGGAGGGTAAACGGTCTCGCACAGGGTCCCGGCGGGGTGGAAAAAGTTCTGTTGGAAACAGCAGCGGAGTGGATCGATAATAAAGACCGGCTTTTCGGTTCGATCGAAAACTTTTTTCATCTAGCCACCGGCTGGCCCCGGGGGTGGTTCGCTGACCGCCGATGGCTGGTCCCTCTCCCTACGGCCATTATTCCGCAGCATCGGCGGACGTAAGTGTTGACAGATAAGCGAAGGAGGGTCCTGGACCAGCGTCGCGGGTAAACGGAATCAATGGTGAAAGGAAAACGCCGAACTCCGCCGGCGTTTTAATCAATCTCCTCGCGCTCGTTCCCGGTCACCTCTCTGCCTCCGTTTATCGGCCCCGGTGCTCTCGACAGACCCACCCCTAGTCCCTGCCAACCGCATCCCTCGATTTTCCTACCGGTTCCGTGCCGCAGGAGTCTCTGGCCCGCGAACCTGACGCTCCGTGCGATACCGGTGAAGAAGAACCGTATCTCTCCGAGAACAGTTTGTACAATTTCATTGAACCCAGCGCGACAAAGCAGCTGATCGGGGGGTAGAAGAGAGCTCGGTTTGGTGGCTCTGATACTCCCGTTGAACCGGGTGGAGAACGGAATTGACGGCAGGCAGGGTACTCTTGCGCAGAATCGATGGAAATTTCGTCGAGTCGTTTAATACCGATGTCGAACGGGATCGGTGATTAAATACGACGAAACTTTTTCAACGAAGTGATCCAGAACTTGTCGTGGCCTAGTTATAGACAGCTTCTCCGCTTTATTTAACGACGTCTTTTATGGACGTTGCTCGGATACGTTCAACAGACACGGTCGTTAAGTTCGACTAGAAACAGGGAACTCGAAAACGGATAAGACGGACTTACGCGGCTAAAGGATGAGAGTAATGCGTCCAGATGTGTCCAAGATGGACACCAAAGAAGCTGGTAAATATTCTACTCTCTCCTCGAGAGACACCGCCACTCCATATTCGCGGTCTTGATCGATCACCGTGGAAAGAAAGGGAAGCAATGGCTGGGGTGGCAATGGAAGGAATAGAAGGAAGCTGTCATAGCTGCAGTAATTTTTCAGCGTGGACCAACGTGTCTGGCGGTCAGCCAGAGTTCGTCTCTCCCGTTTGTTGGCCATCTCCTCCTGCCCCAATTTAATTTTCACCCGATTCGCGATTTCGATGCCGCGTCTTCCGGGAGTCGTCAAAGGTGCTTCACTTTGACGGGAAAAATGGCGGCCTCGTCGGGACCGGCCTATCGATAACTGTCGAGGGCTGCTGATTAAAAACCCGACGTTCGAACTTGCGCGTGACGTCTGATCGATGCCGGTGGACTCGACGATAAGAGGATTAAGGGACGCATAGTTTTCTTGCCCCGTCCGGGGATAGTTACTTGTTTGTTCTCCTAAATAGAGCAATTTGCTTGCAGCGTGTTCCTTGCTCGCCATCATCATCACGGGCTTCTTGTTCCTCGCAAGCTCCACGTCTAATGACTAATTACCGGACAAAACACACGCCTCTGTTTCTTCTTCCTTGCCCTCCTGCGAGTTCCGCTTTTCTTTCTACCCATGCAGCCGCTGGGGCTCATCACCCTTTGTATTCCCCAACTTCCAAATACTCGAAGATTCGCCAAATTGCGCAAAAATTCGAACCGGTATCTCTTTTCTTCGAGCAGAAAAGGAAAGACGAATAGGGAATTACCTGGTTAATTATAAGACAGATAATTTTACGAAGAAATAAGCAAACCTGCATTCGCTTAACTTGGAAATATTCGAAGATTTTCAAAAATTTACAAGAAAATTTAAATTGACACCCCCCTTTGCAAACAGTCAAGGATTTTTCAAATTACTCGAAAATTTGAACCCCTGTCCTCTTCTTTAAGGAAGAAAGGGAAGAAAAATAGGGATTGATCCACGATCGAACGTTAATTTTGAAGGGATATCGTCGGTATTGAAGAAATCAAGGAACTATTCCGTGTTAATCGAGGGGGGCTTTATTTACACGAGGGGGGCCTGGTACAGAAGACACAGTGTCTCTTGAAAAAACTCTATCCCGTACTCTAATCACAGAGGAACTCCTTTTCTCAGGGGCTAGCCCAAGTATTCGACGTGGTCCACGTGTCCACGTGTCATGGAGCCCTAGTCGTAAAGACATAAACTAGGCCCCCCTTGACTCGGGACCCCCGATATCTCTAGAAGTGAAAATATCTAACCTTTTCTTTTTCACGTCAACTCTTCTGTTCCTAAAATTTTATAAGAAAATAGCCATATTATCGCCTGCATTCGCTAACTTAGAGATGTTCGAAGATTTAAAAAAATTTGCGCGAGAATCTAAGTCGCTGTCTCTTTCTATCCGGAAGGAAAGAAGAATAGGGATTATCTCGCGGCGGAGCGTTAATTTCGTAAGGGAATAAATTCGAGCGAATTACTAATAATTCGACACGACGATAATCGGATGAGCCGTCCGTTCGACGATGAAAAACGCGACGCTGTAGCTGACGCGCGGGGACGTCGGTCCTTTTTAACGGGACGCGCATGGCGAACTTCTTAAAAGCAATTAATTCAATCCCGCGGGGGTGGAACGCCGCTGACTAATTCGAGACAACTCCGGCCTGCTTACGAAACGGTAACGAAGTTACGATTCCCCCGAAGTTAGCAGCGCCACGCGAACTCTCGTAACCGGCTACGAGGCTAACTATAACTTGGGACGTCCGCCGGGAGAACGGCGTCGGTTGGGAAAAATCTTCCGGCAACTTGCCTTGCAAGCGACCACTGGTTCTTTGCCATTAGGCCAACTGAAGGATCGAAAAACCGGCCGAGTTTCAAGCGAAATCGACATGGGTGGAATGATTTACGTTGAAAAAATAAATTTGCCTATATACAAAAATCAAACTGGGATGTAAGGTGTGAAGAAATAATTTACAGGACCCAGGTTCTGAGAAGAAATGTTTATATAAACATTAGATAAGAATTGGGGGTTAGGCGAACTCCGTTACGTACCCCCTTGACGCTCTCACAGGAGTTGGTTCTTCAATAGAGAAGTGCTCAAAGATAGATATACCTTCCTTCCTTGAGTAACAAACGAATTATGTAGTATCGCGAATTTTATACCATGTATACATAGCTTTACGAAGGAGCAAGCTCAATTGGGAAAAACTCTGAGCGATGCGTTGGGCCCTCAGCATGATTATATTTGAGTCAACGTGACAAGTTCATAATCCCAATAATTTAGATAGAAGAGGTGAATATAACAAATGCATTCCAATTACTATCTTATTTTATTTCACTATCTTCGATTGCATCCAAAGGACTCAATTTTAATCCTCTGTACCACTTGCAACGTAACCTCCTGTGTGAATGTTAATTTACCCATTTACCCAAAGATCCGCAATCTCATCCAAACTGTTATCACTAAACCTACCAAACTTTTTGTTGTGATTTCTAGGATGAAATCAAGAAACGTTTAGCGTGCAGGGAAGTACCCGTATTCAGTTGTACAGCTATAGATATATAAAGCTTAATGTAGGTGAAATATATACACTTATGCGAATATGAAAAAAGAGGTTTAACACTAGATTTACGGAACCCGTCAATTTGACAGAAGGGTTGCTCCAATTATACGATGGTAACAGATTTCCTTCAGGTGTCCTTAGAAATAGGTATACAGATAGCGTCTGTAAACCTTGTGTTAAACAGGTCCTTATGAGTTACAATACTTTAACACTAGAACTACCGATCTTTAATGGGTACCTAACTATAACGTGCCCAGATTATAGTAATTTCAGCAATACGATGAATACGAGTGAATGTATTGATTACAGTTCTTTCTTAATCTGAGTTGATACCAATTTTATTCTCAAAGCAGGTGTACGTGTTCGGTGATTGCAAAAAGGAAAAGTCTGGGACCAGTCATTTTGACTGGGTTGGTAGTTCTAGTATTAAAAGTGTTCTACACTGTTCCGGGTTTGAGACTGTCTGCTGCAGGAGACAGCAGGTCCTTTTAAACCCAAAAACCGACCCCTTGATGCCTGCATAGTATCGAAGGTCCTTGAAGTCCAAAGATCGGTATTGGTCTGCAACCCCCAGCAGGCCTGTCACCATCGTTGCATGACCGTAATTAATTTACAACACTTTCATTACATACCACGTCTTAGTCACTCGCCCCGATTTTCCTGCTCATATACCCTTACAATAGATCTTCCAATATCCCCCTTATTCCATATCTCGAACACCCTACTGCTCCTTCGTTCACCAGTTATTTAACCCTGGCAGATTTACTCGCTTGCAAAGTGACGCAACGAGTGCGACGTTCGCCTAATTACAAGCTGCTGAAGCAACGAAGCAAAGTTGCCGATCATTCTTGCTCGGTCCAATCCGAGATCCCGTTCCCGAGACAAAAGCAATCGGATTTACATAACGAGACTGCGCGATATACCGTAGCACGATCGGGTACAAGTAGAAACTAGTCTCCGAAGGAGGCTCTCGCCGATTATAGCGCCGCTTCCTCGAAAATTAATTTCTTCCCTCATAGATGCAAACAACGCTATTTGGAAGTGGTCCAGGATCGGGAAAGAATCGCCGGGTTCCAAGGATCTTCCACCGGTGGAACACCCTATCTCCTATTCCCAGCCACGCCGCTGCAGCAGATACCATCGTCTGGCCACCCCTATCGTGGACAAACACCTCGAGTCACGGTGGCTCTCGATGGCTGTTTTCCATCTGTCGAACGTGGGCCAGCAGCAGACTCGCGTTTCAGACGACTCGACCGGATTATCGGTGTTTCGGCCGGGCCAAAGAAAACCGATTCGCGGCGGGAGATAAGACGGAGGCTGGTCGGAATGAAAACGGTACACGGGACGAAGCTCGGAGACGCGGACAGTATCTCGGAACGAGATCGGACACGAGTGTCCACGGCCCGGACCGCAAGTCTCGCTGACACGTGAAATCAGATGGACAGGCGGTCGTCGGCTTCCATTTTCTTCCGTCGCGTTCGCACCTTCTGCTTCGCGATGCTCTTCGGCCCTCGCTCAGATAAGGGATCTAAGTTATCGCCTGCTCTCGGCCGCCTCGTGCTCGCTACCATTATTCCGGCCACGATTTTAACAGGTTTCTCCAGGATTCCCGGGTAGCCTGAGCGATCGGAACGCGACGAATAATTTTCGGTAATTGTACAGGTGTCGCCCGTTATGGGGGACCACTCCCGTTCTCCGTCAGCGAGAAAGTCTGGATACCAAGTGCGTACAGCTGCGTGTCGTATCTCTCCATCTGACGAGTCGGGTCCTCGTGTAAGAGGTATTAATTCCTTGCCACGTAATTCGTTTCCAAATGCCTGCATCCCCGTGACGCAACCGCGGGTCATCCTGGACCCCCGATTTCTCACGCGAGAAGCAATATTTTAACGCACAAATGGCGCCAAATTCAAATCTTGCTCGAAGTTTGGCATACTCTATATTATAATTCTGACTGGGAGCACAGTATGATCATTAACCCTTTGACTATGATTTGCTGCTAAATTTTAAATAGGTACAGTGACCATTTAATGCAGAATACAAAGAAATAAACAAGGTTGTTTTAATATAATGAAATATAGTGTTTCGATTATTATTATAATGCATACCTGATGAAAAATTTTACTGTTCTCAGTGTACATCGCAAATGAGTTCCTACCGTATGGTACAGCTAGTGCGTTTTAAAGTCTGCACATAGTCAAGGGGTTAATATATCTTCTCTCTTATCAAATTAGATTAACCACTCGTCAAAAATCGAAAAATTGAACTATTAGCCTAATTTTTGGAAGGTAATGATATCGAACAAGGACCAGACGCGACATCTGTCTACGGTCACAAGACCTTATGGTACTATAACGATTATCATTCTCACCCTCGCCAATAGATGGATTCCTACTTGAGGAAGAAAGGAATCCTGGACCTCCCTTAAATAGAAGTTTCTATGCTACCTAAGTATCCCCGTCTAAGGCAGAGCCTGCTAGGTAGCCTTACTGATGAGTTCACTAGCAGGCCCAGGACGAAACGCTCATCCCTTCCTTTTCTTTCGTCCTGCCACTTGGTACACTATCACAGCACAACGACCAAGGGTGTATTAATGGCAGCACCATAAGAATTATGGAAACAATGAAGACATCGTGAAAACAGGTAGGGGGGACGAACCCCTATAGTACAATTATGTCATCATTATTATTGCTAAAGAGGTGTGTTTTATTTTCTAACCTTTTACTGCTAACACATGTGGATTTCAAAATTAAAAGCTACAAAGTCCTACAAATGTTGGAACTCGTCCACGATTTGCGAATTCCTACCGCGGTTACTTCAGTGTATTCACCGATACTCCAAATATATCTCTGTTATAAATAAATCTCAACACTCGAAGCAGAAGAACTGCGAAGCGGGCAGAGAAAGTGGCCAAACGAGTGACACGGAGAATAAACCCGACATTATCTCTCGAAGCATTCTACCGGGCGCAAACGATCGTCGCGAGGAGCCAAGAGATCGCAGAGATCGTAGTAAATCGCGCGCTAACCATCCCTAATTGCGCGTTCTCCAAGCATTTCGGTAACTTTGGCCCGCGGTTCGTGGGGGCGGACAAGCCCGCGGCTTTGTCGCGGCCTGCCTGTTTATTAATGACGCGCGAGAGATCGCTGCATTTGGCGCGGCTATTACTCATCGGGACTTCGAAATAAGAGGAGAAGGAACCGGCGACGGAAACGAGACGGTGGCGGAAAACGCGCGCGCGTAATTTCCACTCCCATTAGCGCTCGTTACCTTTCGCGATCGTTGTTATTAGAGGGCCAGTTGGGACAAGGAGCGTTCGTTTTCCCGGCATGATGAATGGCAGAAGCCTTCTGCCTGGTTGCAACGGTTCCGTTTAAAACACCGTGCGAGATTTCTTCCAGTCATCGCGACGCGAAACTTGCGAGAACTTGAGACCGGTCGTTTAGAGTCGAGGAGGATTCGGCTGGGGAACAACGAGCTGGTAGATTCTCTTTCGACAAGCTGCAGCGCGCGCGTTGCTAGGCGTAAATCGAATTTCGCGGGCCTCGCGTAGAGGACGTGACATCGGGAATCGATATTTCGCTTGGCTGACCGTTCGCGAGCGTGGAATTGCAAATGGTGAAGGAAGAAGCCGAATTGGGATCGCGCACACGCGGATCTAACGCGTGTTCGTGCACGATCGCGTGATGCTGGCTATCTAACAGTGGATCGGCGCCATCCGTTGGATATAATGCACAGCGCTGTCCGTATGGCCGTATTTATCGCCGGGTATTGGAAAAATTCGCGATCCGGCAGACTCTAGATAGCCCGGTCTATCCGGGGTACACGTGATAATGGCCGCACGAGAGGGAGGCTACGGAAACGAAAGACATCGATCCCGGTGGAAGATCGAGCCGAATGGTGGCTGCTATATTTCGAGGAGTAAGTCCGGTCGCTATCGGGGATCTCGCGATCCAGAGATCCCGGCGTCAATTAACCGGTCGGTGTCTCCGTATCAAACGAGCGACGCCGGCCTAACAAGGTTTTTCGTCGGAGTCGGTCCACATGGAAGACCTACTCAGCTGATTTAAATAAACCATTACCGGGTGGTATCTTTCATCGGCTGGCCCACACCTCCGGTCGCCTTCTGACACTCGTTCCTCCTCGAGCTGTGCCCGGTATGAGCGAGAATAAGAATACGTGGAGGATCGCGACGAGCCGAGGAAGCGGAGATCGAACGGGGTGGAGGGAAAAAGAGAGGGGAAAAAAGGTGCAGACGAAAAGCAGCGGAGGAAAAGAAGAAGAGGATGACGGTAGAAGGAGGTGGAGAAGAGGGAAAAAAGAAAAGGGATGCAGGCAGCACCTGCAGCTGAGGCAGCATCCTTGGAAGTAGCTCGCAACGGGCTGCCAACTGCGACATAAACGCTAACGACTGATCGGCACGGCCTGATAGAGCCTGTTAGCCAAACGCCATGCTCCTTATAGAAAACGAATATGTTCGCGGTTCGGCCCTGTTAACCGTTCCAGGGGCCACACTCTTCTGATATCTGTGTTCGTCCGGTTGCAGTGCCACCGGCTTCGGTTATATAGCCTGGTACACACGTCGTGTACCACTGGATATTCATCTTCCGTGGCCTTTGTCCGGCCTGCATTGTTCGTGATGTACCCACACAGGGAATTTCGCTAGGAGCGCCCGGCCCGGCAGCGATAGGCCTCGCCTGTCAATTTAGAGAACGTTTTATGGGACACGCGTGACGCGGCCTTGTCGCTTCGGCGGTCTCCTGCGACCGATTCTATTAGTCGAGCTTTGGGCCGGGGGATAGCACGAAGATCGCGCTACGGTTCTTGGAAAATCTCTCCATTCGACATAGGGGATCGTATCGTTCCGGGATGCAGATTTCCGAGATGGAGACTGAGCAACGTTCAGAATCTCTAAACTCTGCCAAATGGAAACTCGGTGAGTCGATGTTCGTCTTGGAAGATTCGCGGGTTCCTCAAACCCGAAAGATTACTATCCCATATTATACTATACCACCAAAAATCCCACTGCGTCTATCTCCAGTTCCTCCATTAATCCTTAAACCAAGGAACTGCCAACTGCCAATTTCGTAGCTACGGTATTCAATAATGTATCGTGATCGCGATTGCGAGCAATAGATATTTAGAAAAGCTCGAATGGAAGGAACCCACTGTCAATGGTCAAGGGACCCCGACTGAGACGCGAAATTCAAAGGGTTTCGTAGGTTCTCCGAGAAACTCGAGGAATGATCCACCGTGGCGGTCGCCACTCCTATCGATCCTCCTCCCACTGCCCTAAAAGAACATTCCAAGGGCGTGCAAATTCGACGACGTCATCGGGGACCGTGGTAGGACGGAAGAAACGGCGAAACGGAGAGAAAGAGCCGACTGGGCCCCGGGACCAGCTCCGAGGCCCGTGCGAAGATTACCATTCAATGGATGATCCATCAGGCCTCGGGGCCGTCGCTAAATCACGTGGCACGCAACAGCACGCCCGCTCCGCGCATCCGGCGCGCTTATAATATACGCGTCCCCTCGCGAGCGGGTACGCGCGTGTACTCGCGCTGCGTGCACGCCTTCGGCTCGCTGGCGAGACAGAGAGCGAGCTCACGCATACGCGGGATTTATACGCGCTCGGCCAGGTTACGCCCAAAGTTTGTTCAGCGACGCGTTCCGCTCGGCCCGACTACTGGCAGACCTGGCTTATTTATACGTCGGGACGCCCTCGTCGCCGACACTCGTGAGCGTCGAGGACGGTTCCGAAGGTTGTTACAACCATACCGACGCGTGAAACACGTTGTCGCCTCGGTGAACTTTCCACTAGGGAAGAGGCTGGTTCGGAGATGCCGATGATCTGGGAAGAAGGAAGCGACCGAGAGACTGTCAGCACGATTCGAGAGTGTTTGGAACGGTTGATAGTGGATGAGAAGATGTTTAGGATAGACTATCAGTTGCGCGAGAAGAACGAACGAATTTCTAGAATGTAGGTGGAATTTCTGCAAGTTTGGCAGCGTGTGGTATAAAGTGTACATGAGTATATAAAGGGATGCCAAGGGATCAGTTTAAGAGTATCAGAGGAGAGGCATAAGAGAACTGCCATTGATATATAATAAATATTATTAAGAAAAGGAAAAGCTCTATCTCTGCTGCGTTTCTAAAACGCTCTTCCTTCAGGATGACAGACTTTAGGGTCAGAATGATGAAATTCGTTGTCAGAACTCGGATTATTTAATTTGGGAGTGAAAATTGGTTTATCTCAGAGATAGTCGACTTTGCTTGTGCTTAAACTCACGTATATGTCTTAATGACAGACAGATGGAGTCAGATGAAGAAGAAGGAGTAGCGAATCAATCGCAAGCAAAGATACGCAAATCGCGTGACAATATTTAAGTAAATTTACCTGTTATCGTGGGAATGAAAGTCTCTGGTCATGGGTAATATGTGCACGAGGATTGAATCGAAAGAATATTTATGCTAGGAGCAATAATGGCGAATCTTTTCAAGTCGGACTGCCAAAATTGACAGGAAACCTAGCTAAACTCGGGTGCTGAGTCGCATCTACATATATTTATTTATTGAAAAAGTAAAAACGAATAATTCTGACTTGACACGCGTGTCATAGGTTCGTAATCACTATGACAGAACGTAGATTTCAAGCGAAGAGTGAATCTATGAATGCGCTTGAAGGATTAGGATACATAACACCATTCTGAAGTAAATGTGTTGGAGTGCAGACACGTGATAGCTTAAACTTTTCAAAGTGTAATAACAATCTTATTATAGTTAAATCCTGCGTACTTTACTTTCATCTATCTAATCTCATCACACTACCACGTGTGATTTAACTTAAAATAATCCTCACATTATGTAATACGTATATTCTAACATTTGTCGTAAAAGATATGGATTCCAGATCATGTTCGAGATTCTTTTACAGGATGAGGTATATATAAATTAGGGTTCTCGTGATACACGAGTCGATGGGAGATTGCCGAAGGAATGTGGATCTGGTTGGTCATAGCGTAATAGGTCCACCTGTACTGATACTATCGCGAAGATAGGATACACGAAGTCCAACTAACGATGATTCTTCGATTATTTAGCAGCTGGTTTACACGATTAGTTCGACGACTCATCGTCATCCAGGGCAGATGACGATTAAACGAGCTATAACCCCGATATTTCCAAGTTCACCCTTACTTCTCGTAACTCTCCCATCGCCATTGAAATAAATGTTAAAGGGGTTATTACGCAAGGAATGGTAGTCAGTGAAAACTGTGGAAAAACTGTGTAGATCTTTCTTAAACGGACGAATGGTTAGAACTGGCCTGTTCAGAGCCTCACGGGTCAAAAAGTCGTCTTCAGAAGACTGGTGACAAAAGACAGAACATTGGGGGAGGGGATCGTCCCCACACCGCTCGAATGTAGAGATTGCTTCACTATTGAATTTTACCATAACAATAAATAATCGAGATTTCTTTTCGTTTTAACCACTAACAAATTGCATTATCAACTACGTTATTCGCTAAGATTTAATTTTCATCCTATTGCCATAAACGAAGCATTTTTCCACACACGCATGGTCTCAATCTTCAAATCTAAATCATCCAACGCGATTTACAGATTCGCCATTTTGGTCCTCCGCGAAGAACTTGAGGATCGGCCAGCCAGGGTGACGAAGACTCGAGCTACACCGCTGTTCCCCTTGTCAACGACCCAGCACGCTATACTCAAAATCGAGAATCGTATTAATCCGTAACAGCATGCAGTTGGACAAACGTCCCGCGATAATTTATTCAATTTGTCCGAAGCCCGTTGCGGAGAAGTTTGGCGCGGGGGGGAAACTTCATTTGCGGAACAATTGGAAACGGCGTATGAAAGTTTGAAAGGCAATTCAGAGATAGTTGCGGAACGAAATCGTTAGGGATTTATTTATTTGGCGGGGACGCGATGGCGGGCCTGCTGGAGGCGGTTTCCACGGACTCGCGCGAGCTGTGCTTCGCGATATCTATAAATATTGGACGCGTCCGGGGACGCGGCTTGTAATTAGGGGAATAGATCGCCCCGAGTGACGCAGCTGGCCGTAAGTCAATGGCGAAACGGGCTGGAGGCGGAATCGAATTCGAAATTTCGGGAGGCGTGGACCAGGGAGGCTGAAATTTTCACTAGCCCCGCGGACAACGAATTGCCGCTGTCTCGAGACACGAGGGCGGCACCCTGTCGGTAATTAATACTTCTGATCGTTGCCGGAGTTACGTTTTCGAATCTTCGTACCAGGGCTAATTGTCGGGTCCCGAATTCCGATCGGTCTCGTTTGCTTACCCGCTCTTTCGCTCTCCGTTCCAAACAGCGTCCCATCCAATCCTCGATGAGGGACCGTTTTATTTCTTCATCTCGGGTTCTAAATTAGAATACGGTCCACGAATTTCATCGCTATCGGAGTGTGGATTAAAGGGGGGTCCAAGTGTAAAGGTCACGCTGAGAACGTACGAATTTTTGGGAATTTCTTTTGGACTAAAGTATTTACTCGATCATTCCAAAAATGTTCACGGATGATTTAAATTCTATAACAATTCTAGAATAATCGAAGGTTAAATGAATTATAGCTGGAGATATTAACGATTGACGATACACTACTGAGTATAGCCATCAACACAGTTCTACAGCCATTGTATTAACCCTTTGCACTCGACGACTTTTTGGCCAGAGAAGAGTAGAACTTCAAAGATTCTTTACTAAAATACTGACGATATCTTTTCGAGTAGTAAATGAAGAATTGTATAATAATAGAATTGCAGAATTATTTGATTTCGATACCTCGCACACTGTTACCTTACATTAAAGTTGATATATTAATTAATATCGATCTTCCAAATTTTACGAAACGGTGACTGAAGATCACCTCTCGAGTGCAAAGGGTTAACCTGTTCTCTGGTCATCTATATTATAGTGCAATTCTAGAATGATCAATGTATTGGTCAATTATCGCTAGAGATATTGACAAGTGACAATGGAGTACCGAGTGCAGCCATCTACGCAATACTATAGCCATTGCATTAATCTATTCGCTGATCATCTATGTTCTTCAGCAAGTCTAGAATTATCAATGCATAGAGCAACTGTCGCTAGAGACATTGACAGTCGAAAACACAGTGCGAGTGTAACCATCTACGCATTACTATAGCCATTGCATTAGTCCATTCACTGTTGATTTAAATTCTATAGCAATTCTAGAATGATCAATGGATAGATCAAATATCGCTAGAGATATTGAAAAGTGACAATAGAGTACCGAGTGCAGCCATCTACACATTACTATAGCCATTGCATTAGTCCATTCACTGATCATCTAAGTTCTACAGCAATTCTAGAATGATCAATGGATAGATCAGATATCGCTAGAGATATTAACAATTTACAATACAGTACTGAGTACAGCTATCAACACAGTATTGTAGCGGTTACGAGGTTTTGTTAAGTAACTGTAAGAGTATAGAAATATTTTTTTTATATTTTTAGAAACGTTCACTTTGGAAAATAAGTTTAGCGTTAGAAAGCAGGTTTTGAAATCGTCGGTACCCACCGTGGAATCGGTGAAAGTTGTAAAAGGGAATAAAGGAAAAAATTGATCGCGATCGGGCGAAGCGTACGCATGTGCGTGGATAAGCGCAGCAGAACCGATAGGGCGAGCGACGTAATTAATATATGACCGTACGTGGAGCGAGAGGCCGTGAGCGCAACACGCACGCCCACCGCATCCGGCATACAATGCGTATAAATCGTCATGAATTTTGAGAGGGCTGCAATTTCGTATTGAATCGCATTCGTACCGGCTCGGCCCATCCTCTCCGTTTGCCATCCACGTCGCCACCTTTGCCTGCCCATTCCCTTCTACCCAAATCGGCCGCGACAGGGAACGGTATTCGTTCTGATTGCAGGTTCCAGTGACTTAACCCTTTGGACAAGCTACGATCCACACGTGTGCCATCTCACGAGAACCGATTCGCGACTATTGCCGGGCGACGTTCGCGTCATCGATGACCGCGTTCCTGCGACTGGTTCCCTCCGAACCGGAGAGGGACCAGGCTTAATTGCGACGTTTATGGCCCCACGGCGAAGATTGATGCGCGTCCGCCGGCGTTACTGGCAAGTTTTCGCGTCCTGGCGCTCGCTTCCTTTTGTTTTCTCTCCTGGCATTTGAAATATGTGGGAGGAACAGCTTAAATTCGAAGATTCGATGAACGGAGAAGCGAAAATATAAGAATTTCGAGACTTTGGAAATTAAAGCTTTGTAAATTTTTTCATTCTTCAATTTAGAAATTTAAACATTCGGAAATTCGAAAATTCGAAAATTAAAAAGATTGGGAACTTGAAAATTGGAAAATTGGAAAATTCGAAAATTAAAAAGATTGGGAACATGAAAGTTCGAAAATTAAAAAGATTGGGAACGTGAAAATTCGAAAATCCGAAAATTAAAAAGACTGGGAACTTGAAAATTCGAAAATTTGAAAATTAAAAAGATTGGTAAGTTGAAAATTCGAGAATTAAAAAGATTGGGAACTTGAAAATTCGAAAATCTGAAAATTAAAAAGATTGGTAACTTGAAAATTCGAAAATTAAAAAGATTGGGAACTTGAAAATTGGAAAATTGGAAAATTCGAAAATTAAAAAGATTGGGAACTTGAAAAGTCGTAAGGTCCAAAAAATTTTTAATCCAAGAAAAACGATTAACATTCTTTCACCATCTGCAACTGCAATTTCGCTTTCCTGTGACTGGCTGAGCAAACGACCACTGTCCCCTATGAAAACATCTGGATCGCCACGTAATCATAGGACGATTAATTAACGGGGACGGGAAACAGACGTTAAACTGGTCGTGTAAAAGGAAGACGCTTCGGGGACGAGGGACATAACGGGGACGGGAAACAGACGTTAAACTGGTCGTGTAAAAGGAAGACGCTTCGGGGACGAGGGTGGTTCGATTAAAGATCGCGTAATAGCATTCCAACCCACCTTTCGGTGTTCCTCCTCATCCGTCGCGGCATAATGCGACGCGACTTTTTTAATCGATGCCTTTGCATCGTGTTCGCATGTACGCGTCCCCCGGTCCCGTGTCGCGGAACCAAAGGGAACTCGATAGCGTCATCGAGACGGTCTTACGTGTCTCTTTACGTCTCGTTACCGAACCACCGTACCGTAAATATCGAAACGGCCGTTCGCGTTACAAGCGCGCAATCGAACAACGCTATCGATCACTGCCGCTTCGCCCCTAAACGTTTCGCGAACGTTAAAAGCGGTTCTAACGATCCAAGGAAATTCCTCGCCCCTTCTCAGCTCAACGGGAACGGGATTGCCGAGACAATATGCACTAAATCTCCCTTTTTCCCCTCGGCAGAGACGCGAAAATATTTCGGAAGGCAGCGATCCCTCGAGGGTCGCGACCATTTATCCGCGCGATGGCACCCAGCACGTAGACAACAGCGACGCGTCGCTCCTGATGGCCAGGAAAAATGCGTCGGTGCGTCGCGACGCGGCTTTATTTCCTGCGCGACCCGGTGCCTTCCACTCTCCGCGTTCTCCAGCCCCCCTCGCACCCCCCGACTTCCGCTTGAAACCGCGTCGATCCCGTGAATCTCGAGGCATCCCGAGGCTCGAGATTTGGAAAATGACGTATCGGGGTCGCCTAAGCCGCCGGATGAGATCAGGATGATAGATGGTGTCTCCGGTTCACGTGGACGGCTTGACTGCATTATACGGTTGCGTACGCCTACGTACGAGCTGTTTCTTTCTCACCGATTATGATGGAACGCTCATGGTATATCCGATCGAGAAAGACGCCGAGGATTCGCCTGGGGAATTTCGATAAATTTAAATAACACCCCCGCTCCCGATACTCCCTTAAAATAACGAAATCCACGATACACGGGGGCAACAAAATAAGAAGATTGCGAGAAAAAGAAGATAAATGACCTTGAACTCGCTGCCTCCGAATCGCGTTTATCCTCCACGTACGTATATTTATATTTTCGAAAGCTTATATACCCGCTGCCATATTTGCGCCACCGTAAAAACGAATATAGCCACCTGTGGGTCGAAATCCCCTAATCCTCCTGCGAGTAGATCGTCAGATTTCGCCTCTGTCCGAGATCCTCAGCTTCCCTCTCGCTCGACAAATCCAACTGTCACCTAATCCTGTTCTTTGCACTTCCGGAACGCGCGAAAATGTTCTGACTAGCAGTGATAGGTCGTGTTTCAACTGATATCCCGACAGAGGTCAGTCGCGACGGTGGCCGAAGAAAATGGCCGAAAGTTCGCGGCCGAGGAGGGTATTCGCGAGGTTAGAATCGGGTCGGGTGTCCGTCGATTGAAATATCGCGCCTCGGCCGTTCGGCAGTTGCAGTAAATTCGACGGTGTTTCGGTTCTTTCGAATTTGGCGCCGGCTAAGAATCTGTAAATCGGAAACTTTCGAATATTTATCGCGCCGTGACCTCCGCTGCCGCATTTTCCGCGGAAAGCACGCGCGATTTACGCAGCAACCTCGAAATGGACGTCGATCGGGGAAAGTTTCTGCTCGTGGAAATATTACTATGATCGGGTGATTTGGGGGAAGGGAAATGTAAGGTTTGCATCGACCGATGGAAATTTGTGATCGTAGTTTGCTCGCGGAACTTCCTACCGCTAGGAATTTTTCGTTTCCACCAAGCTTTATGAAAATCGTTGCTCGGTGAGAATTATTGCATGCAGTAGGATCTCGAACATTCGACGATCTAATCTTGATACACGACTGTGCGAATAATTTATAACGAAATATTGGTAGATAAGAATAAGAGCGGAGAAAATAACACTGAATTTGCAAATGTATTTTAGTATATAGAGATTGATAGGTTAAGATACGAAATAAAAGAAAAGCGAATAAGTATATGTGTATATTTACGAGGGTACACTACTGCACGGTTCTTCTCTCTATGCTCTCTACTAAAATGTACTACAGCAATTGTCTCACTCGTTATAAGGCCGTTGTAATGAGTTACGCATTGACCCACACACACAGCCACACTCTGAACTTGCCAACCGCCATTTCTTCCTAACAGATATGAATACTAAATGAAAATACAGCTACCAGTTCGTGACATACCGGTTTGAAATTGAATCGACAAATAGATAATCATAGTGTCTATTTAATTTCGCATAGATCACCCGAGGAAAATTTTTGGTGAGTACCTCGCAAGAATTATTAAAATAAATCGGGAAGAACACCTATCTACTGCTTAGAAAACAGGACAAATTTCAGAAATATCATCACAATAAAATGCTACTCGTTCCACCGATACTAATAGCGATAAATAAAAAGGAAAATAAACAAAATTTCGATAATAACTCGAAACGAGTACTTTAGAAACTAAAAGCTACAGTGGTAAGAATTATTAAAATAAATAAAAAAGAACACCCACCTACTATTTAAATAACCGAAGAAATTTCACACATATTGTAAATGAAATACTGCCCCTGCCTCTCATATTAATAAAATTAAATAAAAAGGAAAATAAGCAAAATTTTGGTAATAACTCGAAGCGAGCACTATGAAAAATAAAGGCAATCCATATGGCAGATACCTAGGATAATTTACTTTTCCGTCCAAAGCAGCCATCACTCGCGAGAGACGTTATTCTTAGGAACTCGAGCGGCTGAACGCGGTTCTAGCGTAGAGAAAGGCGGCGCGGAGTCCACTATGAGCTAAACAAATTCAGCGACGCGTTGAAGGGATGATGTATTCCAGGTAATAATTCCTGGGGGCCAAGGTGAGCGTCGGAGAGACGCGTGGAAGAGCCGGGAAGAAATATACGAGGGCACCGGAGCGAATCGGGCCGGGCGAATTACAGGCGTCATCGCGGCGAGCAGGCTGATATAGAGACCTCGACGAGGTGTACGCGTTAACGTATCGGTATCGGTGTCTATCGCGCTTGTTCCACGCTATTATACGACGCGTCCGCGCGTATTTGTTTTCTGCACGAACGCTCGCGTGGCCGGACGTTAAGCCCCGTACACGCGGTATCGCGCGATCGCGTCGCTTTGCCCGCTCTAAGGCGACGCGTCCTTTCTGCGTGCGTGTTCCCCGAGCACGGGCCGATACTCGGGTAATTAATGGCGGGAAGAATCAGAGATGTCGCGCGATACACGCAGCTCACCGCGAGGTCAGACTCAATTCTAGCTTTGGACGAACTCGCGCGATGGAACCGGTCCAATGCTCGTCGCGTGCGCTAGATAGTGGTTCGATTAAAGATCGCGTAATAGCATTCCAACCCACCTTTCGGTGTTCCTCCTCATCCGTCGCGGCATAATGCGACGCGACTTTTTTAATCGATGCCTTTGCATCGTGTTCGCATGTACGCGTCCCCCGGTCCCGTGTCGCGGAACCAAAGGGAACTCGATAGCGTCATCGAGACGGTCTTACGTGTCTCTTTACGTCTCGTTACCGAACCACCGTACCGTAAATATCGAAACGGCCGTTCGCGTTACAAGCGCGCAATCGAACAACGCTATCGATCACTGCCGCTTCGCCCCTAAACGTTTCGCGAACGTTAAAAGCGGTTCTAACGATCCAAGGAAATTCCTCGCCCCTTCTCAGCTCAACGGGAACGGGATTGCCGAGACAATATGCACTAAATCTCCCTTTTTCCCCTCGGCAGAGACGCGAAAATATTTCGGAAGGCAGCGATCCCTCGAGGGTCGCGACCATTTATCCGCGCGATGGCACCCAGCACGTAGACAACAGCGACGCGTCGCTCCTGATGGCCAGGAAAAATGCGTCGGTGCGTCGCGACGCGGCTTTATTTCCTGCGCGACCCGGTGCCTTCCACTCTCCGCGTTCTCCAGCCCCCCTCGCACCCCCCGACTTCCGCTTGAAACCGCGTCGATCCCGTGAATCTCGAGGCATCCCGAGGCTCGAGATTTGGAAAATGACGTATCGGGGTCGCCTAAGCCGCCGGATGAGATCAGGATGATAGATGGTGTCTCCGGTTCACGTGGACGGCTTGACTGCATTATACGGTTGCGTACGCCTACGTACGAGCTGTTTCTTTCTCACCGATTATGATGGAACGCTCATGGTATATCCGATCGAGAAAGACGCCGAGGATTCGCCTGGGGAATTTCGATAAATTTAAATAACACCCCCGCTCCCGATACTCCCTTAAAATAACGAAATCCACGATACACGGGGGCAACAAAATAAGAAGATTGCGAGAAAAAGAAGATAAATGACCTTGAACTCGCTGCCTCCGAATCGCGTTTATCCTCCACGTACGTATATTTATATTTTCGAAAGCTTATATACCCGCTGCCATATTTGCGCCACCGTAAAAACGAATATAGCCACCTGTGGGTCGAAATCCCCTAATCCTCCTGCGAGTAGATCGTCAGATTTCGCCTCTGTCCGAGATCCTCAGCTTCCCTCTCGCTCGACAAATCCAACTGTCACCTAATCCTGTTCTTTGCACTTCCGGAACGCGCGAAAATGTTCTGACTAGCAGTGATAGGTCGTGTTTCAACTGATATCCCGACAGAGGTCAGTCGCGACGGTGGCCGAAGAAAATGGCCGAAAGTTCGCGGCCGAGGAGGGTATTCGCGAGGTTAGAATCGGGTCGGGTGTCCGTCGATTGAAATATCGCGCCTCGGCCGTTCGGCAGTTGCAGTAAATTCGACGGTGTTTCGGTTCTTTCGAATTTGGCGCCGGCTAAGAATCTGTAAATCGGAAACTTTCGAATATTTATCGCGCCGTGACCTCCGCTGCCGCATTTTCCGCGGAAAGCACGCGCGATTTACGCAGCAACCTCGAAATGGACGTCGATCGGGGAAAGTTTCTGCTCGTGGAAATATTACTATGATCGGGTGATTTGGGGGAAGGGAAATGTAAGGTTTGCATCGACCGATGGAAATTTGTGATCGTAGTTTGCTCGCGGAACTTCCTACCGCTAGGAATTTTTCGTTTCCACCAAGCTTTATGAAAATCGTTGCTCGGTGAGAATTATTGCATGCAGTAGGATCTCGAACATTCGACGATCTAATCTTGATACACGACTGTGCGAATAATTTATAACGAAATATTGGTAGATAAGAATAAGAGCGGAGAAAATAACACTGAATTTGCAAATGTATTTTAGTATATAGAGATTGATAGGTTAAGATACGAAATAAAAGAAAAGCGAATAAGTATATGTGTATATTTACGAGGGTACACTACTGCACGGTTCTTCTCTCTATGCTCTCTACTAAAATGTACTACAGCAATTGTCTCACTCGTTATAAGGCCGTTGTAATGAGTTACGCATTGACCCACACACACAGCCACACTCTGAACTTGCCAACCGCCATTTCTTCCTAACAGATATGAATACTAAATGAAAATACAGCTACCAGTTCGTGACATACCGGTTTGAAATTGAATCGACAAATAGATAATCATAGTGTCTATTTAATTTCGCATAGATCACCCGAGGAAAATTTTTGGTGAGTACCTCGCAAGAATTATTAAAATAAATCGGGAAGAACACCTATCTACTGCTTAGAAAACAGGACAAATTTCAGAAATATCATCACAATAAAATGCTACTCGTTCCACCGATACTAATAGCGATAAATAAAAAGGAAAATAAACAAAATTTCGATAATAACTCGAAACGAGTACTTTAGAAACTAAAAGCTACAGTGGTAAGAATTATTAAAATAAATAAAAAAGAACACCCACCTACTATTTAAATAACCGAAGAAATTTCACACATATTGTAAATGAAATACTGCCCCTGCCTCTCATATTAATAAAATTAAATAAAAAGGAAAATAAGCAAAATTTTGGTAATAACTCGAAGCGAGCACTATGAAAAATAAAGGCAATCCATATGGCAGATACCTAGGATAATTTACTTTTCCGTCCAAAGCAGCCATCACTCGCGAGAGACGTTATTCTTAGGAACTCGAGCGGCTGAACGCGGTTCTAGCGTAGAGAAAGGCGGCGCGGAGTCCACTATGAGCTAAACAAATTCAGCGACGCGTTGAAGGGATGATGTATTCCAGGTAATAATTCCTGGGGGCCAAGGTGAGCGTCGGAGAGACGCGTGGAAGAGCCGGGAAGAAATATACGAGGGCACCGGAGCGAATCGGGCCGGGCGAATTACAGGCGTCATCGCGGCGAGCAGGCTGATATAGAGACCTCGACGAGGTGTACGCGTTAACGTATCGGTATCGGTGTCTATCGCGCTTGTTCCACGCTATTATACGACGCGTCCGCGCGTATTTGTTTTCTGCACGAACGCTCGCGTGGCCGGACGTTAAGCCCCGTACACGCGGTATCGCGCGATCGCGTCGCTTTGCCCGCTCTAAGGCGACGCGTCCTTTCTGCGTGCGTGTTCCCCGAGCACGGGCCGATACTCGGGTAATTAATGGCGGGAAGAATCAGAGATGTCGCGCGATACACGCAGCTCACCGCGAGGTCAGACTCAATTCTAGCTTTGGACGAACTCGCGCGATGGAACCGGTCCAATGCTCGTCGCGTGCGCTAGATCAGATTCCTGCTAAGTTTGTTTTCCGGCCAATCATCCAGGTTGAATACACCTTGGGATTCCGACAACGTCGTCGGTGTTTCCCCCGCGTTCAGAGGTCGGTAATTACACGGCGGACAGGTTACGGGCAAAGAATTATGGCATTCGAACGAGCCACGGTGTCTTATGGCGGAGGTGGGCCGAGTAACTTGACCAAGGCATTAAGGCGATCTCCCGCGGCGAGCGTGCATACATTATGCCGTTTATTCCCCTTTTTCTCCGGGACGACACACACGCGTCCCGAGAAACCCCGGCTCGATTAGCCCTCCATGATGTACGACGATCTCGTCTCGTCGATGGCGAAAGGATACGTGGACGTGGCCATCGGTCCAGTTGGGCCCGGGCCAAGGAGCGTCAGCGTTTTCGCATTCGAGATAAAAGCAACGGCGGTTTCATGCTAATGCTCCTTCGTCGCGCCGCCGCCATTTTGTCTTCGCTCTCGGCGGAGGACTTGGTCTTCGGAGAACATTGTCCAACATTTTAGGCTCTTGGTATACTTATCGTGTCCTGGATAAAATTATTCACCACGCGGTGATGGTCCCGTAGATTAAGGTTACGAGGCCTGCTTTCATGTAGGTATCTCGTCAGCGGTTTAGAAACCGAGAAACCTCGCGGCTTAAGCTTTTAGAGATTCGTACTCGAAAATAAGATCTCTTCGACGCAACTTCTAGCACACGCGGACTTCTAACGGAACTTTGTTGGAATATGTTGTAGTGATGCTCTTGGTAAACGAGGAACTAGCGATCTTGGGTGAAGATAGGAGCTAAAGGAGGATAATTTTACAGGTAGAGGGATGTTTCATAGCGAAACGAGAAGATAGAGGTTAGGTAGAATCCTTCTGAAGATTTTTAGGTTAGGTTTGGACTCTGCGTTGTAGTGCAACTGGTAATCTTTTATGTTTGTACTGTCGATAAGTTAGGGAGTGATCTTAGGTAAAGATAGAAGATATGTACATATTTGACAGCATTTAGCGACTCGTATCAACAAGTAAATGTATTAGTCATCAGTGGAAATAAAGAAACGACATAGCAACTATGAAATCGAGTAAAATTCACTGGCCAATTTCTGTCAAATAACGAAATAAGGAACTGATACGAGGATGAGGTCAAGTGGCCTAGACAACAGCCAATAGCAGGCGTTATGAGGATCACCTATGACGTGGACAAGGCTCTCTCTTTTTGCCAGTACCAAACAAGGAGTGGCAGAGAGTTAGGCTATATTTAGTCTTCATATCTACTTCTAATCACCACATAACTATACACAAAAATAAACCAATATTTTGAACTGTATTTACGACAAACCTACAAACTGTATCAAAGTTTGCGAAACTGTGCATAGAAATACAATTTATCGGAGCTATTTTATACAAAATATTGAGAATCCTCGATTTATGACAACGTCTTTATCTATTTACGCAAATACCAATTAGGATAATTAGATACCGAGGAGAACGAAGACCAGTGCTCACTACATAATGACTCAATCAGCTTGCAAACGTGCGGAAGATTACACGTAGGTAAGAGTATTAACCCCTTCCCGTGGCATTTAGCTCGATGAAACCTGGATCCAAACAGTAGACATCAACTGCTTTGTGACAGAGATTATAAGAATAGTGACTAATTCTCGTGATGTATTGATTAGAACTAAAACTCAATCACGACAGTAACTGGTAAAACGTCATTCCGTGATGTTTACGTACGATTTGCTATCCTCGAGTCTGGCTCGTGATATTCATGTTTGGGCCAAAACCTTCATCACGAGTCAGACTCGTTAAAGTACGCGAAGGGGTTAAGAAGATTCTGTGCACTGTACAAGCGTGTACATAATTTATTAATATATACACGATTTTCAATGATTCCTTATCACCAAACTACGACGTTGGATATGACCTACGTTTTTCCTACCCTCTGTACCTAACAGTTTCTTGGCTAGATAGGGGTAGAAATGCAAAGATCCTCTCCTATAAAACTGCTGTACAGCTATCGTATAGAAATCGTACAATAATTAACAGGAAAATCGCGTTACTTTAAATTTCATATATCGATTAATATCGATCTCTAAAGTTTTATTAAACGTTGACTGAAGCTCGCTCTCTCGGGAGCTAATGGCTGAAATAAATAATCATACAGAGGTCGACTCACCGCACATGCTCCTCCTCTTGGACCGCTAATTTATTCAAAGACCAGCGAGCACAGCCGAAGGGGTTGCAATCTACCTTCTAGCCTGCAACAAAGATTAATACGTAATTAAACACCTGCTTTCATTGCGCGACGATAAAACGCGAAGTGGACGCAATTACTCCGCGGCGTTATCGATCAACGGCAAAAAGTACATAGGCAAATTTGCGGATTTTAATTAAAGATGCGCCGAGGGGGTTAAAACGATAGAAGAAATTCTCGTAATTGCAAGAGGCATCGCGAGTGTTCGAAAGTAGACCCGTGCTCCTTGTTAATTGATTTCAGACGGACTGTACTCCCATCACGCTCCAGTAATTATCAGGCAATCCGCTTTCACCCGGGGTCTGTAGGTTGTTTTAATCGATCGCGGCCGAGGTTCAGCGATCCGCGATCAAAGGAAAAAGTGGCGGCCGGTCAGCGTCGTATCGACCGCGAAAAAAGTCGGCGACGACGGCGTCGGTTCGCCTTCTGGGTGACTCGAGGATCCCCCGTTCGCCCGTAGATCAGTCGAGTCGCGCTCATAAATCGTGATTAAATCGGCCAACCCTCGTAAATATCGGCCTGGCCAGCGGAGGAAAGTGAAACGACAACGAGGACAGCTTTGGAAATCGGAGAAATGCTGCTTCATGCTCGTATCCTCGAATCAACGTCCCTCCTACGCGTGAATAATGAACGCGATACCGAAAGTTTCTCGCAACCCAAACCTAACTCCAACCGTTATCCCGGAAAATGGAAAAGAGTTAGAAGACAATGGTGGAAAGAAAAGAAAAAAAGGGAAGAAAAGTAAAAGAAACGAAAAATAAAATTAGAAAGGACATTATTAAGGTCTATCCTCTTGTTAAAAGAAAACCAGATCACTGCGGACTCGCCTGGAACGCACGGTTGCGCGGCGTCGTCTTGCCGGAAACGACGAATTCTTCCAGTTGTCCGATGAAAAACGCTGGCGCGACAAGTTGATTCAGCAATTTCCCTGGGCGTTATTGTTCGTCGTAGCCGCGAGAAAGTCGAAGAATGCGGCGCGCGCTCGCGGTAATTCAAAACCGGCCTCGCAACGCGGAACGCCGCGAATAACAAAGAGGCGAGCGGAGAAACAAAAGGTGCGCGCCACAGGAAGGGAAGCAGAAAAGGGAGGAGAGGGCAAAAAGGCGTTCACGCGTCCACGCCGACAGGCTGTCACGTGCAATTATCCCGTCTTGGCGGGTTCAAAGGCAGCGTGAGAGACCCTGCCGGGTATAAAAGTGTTACAAAGGTGGTAAACGCCCATGAGGGAGTTAGACGACCCAGATCGAACGACCACGAAGAACCGTGAAGAACCTACCGCTCGATCACCGGGATTATTCTTGGAACAGGACAGCTTTTGCTTCCACGACTTTTATTTCTTCTCTCGCAGCTCGTGTACGCTTTCTCGCGCGACGATCTACGACGCGAGTCCGTACACTCGAATCTCGTGACTAGACACGGGGTGTGGGAGCCGAAATGAGGTTACCGGCAAGTTGCTAAATATTCACTGGCAAGATGAAACACGATCTCGAGAGGGTGGGCCGACGTCGGCGTGACCGTTGACCCGCGAAATCCGCAACGAATAACTACTGGCAGGTTGTCGATGTCGCGCAGGCCTCCGGGAACAGGCTTTTATTCCGGCCAAGTCGCGGGATATCGAGGGTCGACAGAGATTGCAGCCACGCCGCGGCCATAGTCTAAGACCTCTGATTGACAGGCCAGCTACACACCGATGATACCGACGTGTCTGAGCTCTGACTTCCATTTCACGCCGCTCTGCTTCCGCCTGTCGCCCCGCTTTTCCGCCGTTTCGTGAATCCCTCATCCATAGGACTACCCTAGCTCCTCCGATTCGTCTTCGGGCTTCCTGCAAGCTCGCTTTTCCGCGCATCGTGATAACGCACTTCGAGGGGGTTAAACGCAGCTATATTCGTTTCATTCGCACTCTGTTCATAGTTAATTGCGGATTTATACGGAGACTGTACTAGTAGACTGTACTAGACTGGGATCTCGCAAGACAGGAGCTTCAAGAGAGAATAAAAATGTATATCATTCAGTCAGATCTCTTGCACTACTACTGAGAAAGATTTTTATATCGATATTTCCAGGTATCGTTTTTCCAATCCCAGTGAAAGATACTGTCAGAGGGCAAGGTCAAAGCTCTCTGTAATATAACTATACTCAATCGGTATGCAATTTTAATAGCGTTAGGGTGAGAAGCCTCCGGTAATTTTTTCAAATTTTCTTCCAAATTGTGAAACGACGCGTTGAATTAACCCCTCGCCCTACGATTTAAGAATAAACAACGTGGTCCTAAAACGTAAACAGAACTGACGAGCCTTCGAGCCATTCCACGATTCGGCAAATCTGTCTTAAGTTGTACCAATCGCACACGATTTGCATGGGGCACAGTACCTATTAGGAAGATATAATTTGGGAAAAGTTAATGTAATAAATTAATTTACTGTGCTATTTGGAGTGGGGCACATCAACAACCCATAGGCGTGACACGTGGTGTTTACATTTGGCCCGGCCGACGCACCACGTGCCAGGCCCGTGATAGTCAGTTTCGACCCGACCGAAATACCACGAGCCAGGCTCGTGATAATCAGTTTTGGTTCGAAAACCTGACCACGAGCCTCACACGTGGTTGCATGCCAAAGTATAAAAGTTGTACCGTAGACGTGTTATAGACACTACAGGGTGTTCGAAAATTCGTGATACAGTTGGAAAAATACTAATTCCTACGCGACGAAGAATTTTACCTACGCAAAGAATTACTCTTCGAGTCGAAACGCACCATTGCTCGGACAACCGAAGTATCAGTAACGCGTTAGCAGAGAAATCCGAGAAAACTGCGTTCCCCATAACGAAATTCATGGAAAACTTTGACTCGACGAGAGCCCGGCGCGCAGCAACTTTCCCGCCAATTATAAACAGCCCGAAGAGCGTGTATCGATGTTCATGCGAGATGCACGTGAGATTTCATTAAGCGGTGGACCGGGAACCAACACAGCCCTCCCCTAATACTTCTGCTGGCAGTTTACGGCGGATTAATATCGAATTTATGGGCGAACTTCAACGTTATTGAGCCTCCGCGCAAGAAACTTCCACCCGCTGGCTACAGCTGCATCGCGGAATCCTGCAGCGCGGCTTACGGCTTCGTAGCTGAGAAAATAATCGTTAGATAAACCGCAACGCACCTCGGATCTTGGTCGAACCTTTATATCGTACTCCTCTCCTCTTTTCCAGCATCCAACACCGAATCTCCGCAGCGAATTTCGAGCGATGAATCAACCGACTGCCACCTAGCAATTGCCAACTGTCAACCGGCAACGATTGCTAATTACAGGCTACCGATGTACCGAACCTGGCCAGTCGCTTGCCAATCTTGGGCCATAAATTACCAATCGTGTCACTGGATAAAACTTCGCAACGAGCTACCACTCGCAGGATTTAACCCGTCATTTAGCCGTCGCCCGTTAGTCGAACAAGATTCCAGCGGTTGGATACATGGGAGAAATTGAATGCGAGAAAAGGCAGGATTAAGCGGGGGCGGGAGTCACGACGCGCAAAGGGAGCAATTTCTCAAGTGATTACCTTAAAGAAGCTACGAGATATTCGAGCTATCGTGCGGCCCGCGGCACCGGCAACCGTCAGAGTGACATTGAGCCCTGGTTCGCGGAGGACGAGAGCCAAGAAGAGGAAGAGGAGCGGCGACGCGAAGAGGATAAGACGACAGAGAAGGACGGTGAAACGTGGGCAGAACGAGGAAGAAGAGGAAGAGACGGGGGAGGGTGGAGAAGAGGAAGAAACTCCCGGTTCCCGGAGGAAATTGAAAAATCCGAGTTAAAGGATGGGCCGATGCAGCGGCGCGTGTCTGCGCTCGCCACCGACTGCGGAGTATTTAATTTAACTTTTTCCTCGTTTTAGCCGCATTTCCAATTTTCCCCCGCCCTCTGCCGACGCGCCACGAGTCACGCCACCAGAGGCCGCGTTTTCGAGACTGCGTTTCCGCTTCCTCCCCAAGTGAAGACGGCACGCGGAGAACCGGGTCTCCGACGTTACTATTACCATCTCCGCGCGCTGAATATCCATTCAGCCGGAGTTTAGACGGTGAATCCGCCTCGAGATTGAGCGTACAACCTTTTTATTCCTCGATAACGCGATCCTGTGAAATTGATTTCCCTTTGGCTCGCGGTAGCTCGCTCTGCCGCCGGAGCCAGCAGCAGCGCTCAGCTATTCCGAATTCGAACGAAACAATTTAAGGAAATAACCTGACCCTCGAGGGTTGGAAACGTCTTCTTTGGCCGGCAATTATCGGGATCGACCCTCGTTCGGTAATCAGGCCATTCCGTGACCCGTAATCAGGCCCCGGGACCCCTTACGAATCAGGCAACTTCCGGCCGAACCGGCCTAGACAGGTGTCGAGATGGCGCTATCGGATCGGCCTGGCCTCGATAGAGCCATTAGCGAGCAGGTGAATCCGCGCGCTGGCGGAACTCGCGTAATTTCTCGACCGCAGGAGCGAGAGGAAGAGATGGGTAGCAGCTGCGCGCGACCAGGTAGACCAAATTACGTTGCCGCTAATAAGAGAAACAAAATAGGTTTCTCGGAGCAACCCTTTGAGAAACGAAGTTGGAATCCGTCGGGGACGCGGTATGTAACTTTGTTCCGATTTCGCGAGACTCGCTACGTGGCGAATCGATAAACGGGGCCGGAAGATGGATGATGATGCCTGGGTTTAAGCGTGAAGGTTTCGCTCGAAACGCGAAATATTTCTCTTCGCGCGATCACGATATCAGAGTCGGCGAATTAGGCGAAGATTGCGGCTCGAGACGCGGATCCGCTTCTTGACTTTTATCGAGGCGAGCGTGTAATTATTCGCCGAGTGCCAGGTGCGATTGGAAAAATCTTATCGGGAAGTGGCGAGAGAGATGGCGCTGTATGTCCAGCGCTCCCGGCCAGACCAGGTGGCGCTGCTGCGGCGCCCCAATGCACCGTCGATGGCGTATCACGGCCAGATGCATTCTTCTGTCACTTTTCTGCCACTTCCTTGCCACTTTTCTGGCACTCTGAACGCAAAATATTCCAGTGTTCTAGCATTTCATCCGTTTCGCGTCGAAGAATACCAAATGACGCGATTGTCCTCTTAAATACGCGCGAGATTAATACAACGCTTCGAAGAATCGAGATCCATCACGGACACACACACACAGCCACCCTCTGCTGTTCCAAATGCAGTTTCCAAGGAAGTTTCAGGGAATATCGGATGCGTGAGATGCGATTTGCGAGACGATTTTCCGGAAATCTCAAGATTCTCCAAGAAAATTCTCTAGCGAATAAAGCGCAACAAATGGCGACTGCAAGTGCTGCATATATAAATTCACAGACATATAAATTCGATACCTAACCCTTCACATTTTAAGTAATATTTAAACATATATCGTATTGTTATATTTCGTAATTAAACAAACGAAATACGCTCGCGAGAGCAAACCGTGCAATGTAGCTTGGGTTTCCACGAACGAATAAAATACGGAATATAATTACATCGGGTTAAATCATCGCGTAATGCATACCCAGGTCAAAATTTCGATTTTTTAAAGAGAGAAACATCCTCGGATTACCGATTGTTGAAAATAAGATACATCTTAACGTATATACAAAAATCAATCTATCAGGAAAAATAAATATTGTATATCTTTGACACTAGAACGGCTGGTCCCAGAATTTTCCTTTTTGCAATCACCAAACACATACACCTCCTTTAAGAATAAAATTGGTATCAACTCGTATTAAGAAAGAACTGTAATCAATATATTCACTCATATTCATCGTATCGCTGAAATTACTACAATCTGTGTACGTTATAGTTAGTTAGCAATTAAAAATCGGTAGTTCTAGTGTTAAACTATGCGCCAAAGAGGTTCCGGGATTGCTTGAAGTGTTTATTTCACACGTTTGATAAGAATTAGGGGAACAGGACGAGCTGCAATCGCATACCCTTTTTCTTCACTCTAATTTTGACTCTCTACGTGAACAGTTAGAATACATGAGATATACCTTCCTTGGGATAAAATAAAAATAATCTTAAAATACACATAGTTATTTCTTTTTACCCATAATCCCAATATCGATGAAAATCCGTTTCCTTCTTAATTCGTCCATCGGACAGGGTACAGCAATTTTCGTCGCAGCTCTGACATATTTTCCTCGCGATAGACGCGAGATAATTGTTGGCCGATTGTCTAACCACGGGCCATTTGCATCTGGGAAAAATTGGCGGAATGGAGGGAAGATGGAAGCGAACATGGCGCGAGCAGCGAGGATTTCGAGCTCGTCGTTTCGCGAAGCCGTATCATCCGCGGTTCCCAATTACGGTTCAAAGTAAATCTAGCATAATTGACGCGAACGGGGGGCGCAACCAGGAAAAACTCGTTGTTCTTCGCGGCAATACGGTAATTACCGGTGGAAAATAGGCGGGCGTGCTTTAATCATCGGCTTCATTACCGGGAGCAACCTTTTATTCAACAGGTAACACAGATTTCCGCGTTAAAATTAACAACGTTACCGAGCTCATTAGCGAGCAACGAAACGAACGGAACGGGCAAATATCCTGCATGGTATTTTCCCGGCGCACGAAGAAAACGTTTCGCTCTGTTAACGTTTTCCGGTCGGTCGTTACGCGATTGTTCCTTGGCAAACGTTCGCTATCATCGACGCTGCGTTCGGTCATTAAAGAAACCTGGCGAAATTAACGAACCGGCAACCTTTTTGCCGGCGCGTATTTCAGTCGCAGCGGACGAGTTTGTAGAGCAGTCTGTACAGATACCATTGCAACGAGCGTTAATATCTCGAGCGGAATAACCCCGTCGTTTCAATTCCCCGGGACATCTCGAGTTTCGTTAAACATCGAACTTCCGGGGGTGCAAAGAAGTCCCCGTTCCGGTTTACCGTCGTCCTTTTCTCCCCCCGCTGGTGCCCTGGAAAATTTACTCCGAGGAGAAGAAACCTCCCTTGATGGACTGGACACACCTGTCGTAACCCAATTTTTCTGCCGGCCGAGCAAAAGTCTCGAGGATTAGAACGATCGCTGAGTTATAATTTACGGTATCCATCGGCCAGGAACGAATAAAGACCGGATCCTACCTGGCGCCACGGTGATTATGGCCCTAACTGCCAGATAATAATGGCATATATCACCTGGCGCGCGGACGTGGAGAGCAGGAGAGAAAAAAGAACGCTTTTCCACTACCTGTTCGCCGCTGAAGCCGAAAAGGGGACTGGCATCTCGTACATGGTAATTAACCCCTTTCGTAGCCGGCGATAAATCCGTTCGACGAGCAGAACGGACGTGCCTGCGCTCCGAGCCGCTCGGGGCTGCCTATTTCACCCTAGGAGAGAGATAGAGGCAGGCCGGGGATATTTATTCTAGGAGCAGCCGAAGAAAACGATGTTCCCTTATTGTCAGGGAGATTAAAAGGGTCGGTCAAAGGTCCGCTGAATAGATCGGTGTTAAATAGACTCTCGTTCCTCCAGCACCGACAGCAGGTGTATTAATCGCTCGTGGAACGTTCGACGGGGGCGGCTAGGTCTCCTGGTATATCGGCGACCTTTGAGCCGATTCCATTCCCGAATACTTCTCCCTCGAAGCTCCATTTTCCACGCTCCAAACTTTCCACTTGCCGGAATTTCCAAGATCCGGTTCACGTAGTGGCAATTGCTTTTCCATGACCTCGTTTCGGACGATTGTCAGCCAATTTCAGCTGCTCTTCAATCCCTGATGCGATCCTACGTGATTCGTGACTCCAATACACTCGCCACGCTCCCGCACCCCCCTTTGCCGTCGCCTTTCTATAAACTTCGCCAAATATTTCCATACACGCGATTTTTTCCGCGTACCAGAGGTGTACCATTCCGCGGAAATACCGGGACGGGTTCTCCGAAAGCGTGCCTCTAGTCCAGAATAGCGAAAAATTGAAAAAATCTAGAGAATTTGTTGCTTACAAATGGGGAAGGAATTTGGAAAATTTGGAGAATCTAAAATTTTTCGTACTCGAATTTTGTTTCGGGATTATTTGTTACGAGGACTGAGAATTTCTCAAGATTCTCGAAACTTCTCGAAAATGTTTGGGATGTTCGAAATTTGTCGAGATTCTCGAATATTTCCAGACTCTCGACATTCTCCATTAGGGACATGCATTCGAGATCTCGAAACTTTCCGATTCTCGCACGTAACTTGTAACTCTAGCGCGTAACAAACTATATTGAAGCCTAAACCAGTTTTCTACATTTTCCATTTTACTTAGGTCCCTTTGTAAGCACATTTTAAGATTATTTAGTTTTAAAATTCAATTTTCGTACGATAAACCAGGGGAACAATTTCTAACTAGAAAGGGTGACTTGATTGGGATATCTAACACGAAATAATTATCAAATAGTACCTAAATACTTGTAATTAACGAGTGATAACTTGCAACGTACAGTGAAGAACAAAACTGTATCTATACTACTTAATATTTGAGTAGCAATAATTTAATCAGGAGAAATTGTACAACAACATTTGTAAGGCCAATATAAAAGATAAAACCTATACTTTTACATGCCTGAATTTAATTCCCACTTAGATGTCTTTACAGTGGAAAACAAAGACAGCTTTTTCACTTGGAAAATTGAGAAAATTCAACCACTGGTAGTTTCACTATAAAATTTCTTTCGGGGTTTAAATTACAACTGCATTAATCGAATAATAACCAATACCAACAAATCTTGTGATCATCTAAACTTCTCTTCTTGTCCTACCTTCTTGTGGAAATTGATCAACAAAGAAAGACTATCACAACTTACATAATTTACATAAATATTTTGCAAAATTCATTATACAATTTATAAGACATTCTATATAGATATTTCTTATGCTATTTGTGTGAGGCCTGGTTTAATGCATGTATGTGTAAGTGAGGTTGAACAAGTGAAACTCATTTGTCTATAATTATCCAATCTATGATATAAATATTATATAATATATCTGAGTGAATGACATTTGAAAAATTCTAGTGTGAATGATATTTAACAAAATGTATAAATGAATGTGCCATAATGAAACAGCTGTCCGAGAATGATGAAAGAATGAACACCTAGATGTAATCCTTATTAAGACTGAGTGACAAAGAAGAAACTCCTGGAAACAATTTATTATTTAAATATATTTTACTCAAATATACTTTATGCATTACTCGCAAAATAGGTATAAAATATCATTATCCAATTCTACCTACAATATATACACAAGACAACTTTAACCCACAAATAAATAAATAAAAAAAATAATTTGCAATGAACACCTAAATGTAATCCTTATTAAGACTGAGTGACAAAGAAGAAACTCCTGGAAACAATTTATTATTTAAATATTTTTACTCAAATATACTTTATGCATTACTCGCAAAAAAGGTATAAAATATCATTATCCAATTCTACCTACAATATATGCACAAGAGAACTTTAACCCGCAAATAAATAAATAAACAAAATAATTCGCAAAGCCCCTCAACAAAAACGAAAAACGTAGAAATTCCTAAACTACCACAGACTCCGTTCGAATTTCCGCGCTTCGAAACTACAAACTCGTTTTTTACTTTCTTCCGCCATTAACCCTGGACTATCCCATCGAATTCTTGTACTTCGAAGCGCGCGAGTAACGTCTAGTAACTCTCTGGTACGCGTGAGCAGATCCTCGCGATGAGCGAGGGTCCAGGTCGATCCGGTTGCACGGGGTGCCGCGAGGTGCGGAGCGTCTGGTCCCACTGGTTCCACCCGCGCGTCGTTCACGGCTGGATCGTTTTATTCGCCGACAGCGAGCATCGTCGCCGGTAATAAAGACATTAACGGAGCCGGCCGCGGAACGATGAAGGCCTTCCGTTCCAGGAGGCCGGTTAGTTCGGGCAAAGCTCGCGCGGCCCGACACAGCCGACTCGCTCGGCCCAGCACGCTTTCGGCGAAGTGATTTACGCGCTGCGAACTATAATTATTGAAGCGCCGCACGAAATTGCTTCCACGTATTTCCCTCGGCTGTTCTGGTCGTGCGACCCGGCTCCGCGAGCCTTCGCTCCTCTTACGCCGGGGAGGGACCTCTGACAACCGCGGATCGTATATTTATCCGTAAAAACGCCGGCCATTTTCGAATTACGTCCAACAGGCACGCTGTAAAGATCTCAATGCGGAATTCATTCCCGTGGCTGAGCAAGGAATCGATGGAGAGCCGGGGAACGATAAAGTCCAACGGAGGACGCGTTCGCGTTCAACTTCCGGTAGGTTATGTCCGTCATAACCTGGATTTAGAAGACACCAGTAACGAACGAACGACACTCCCGAGGAGGTTGCCTCCTGCTAGGCAGTCCGGTTTATTTTCCGCTGCGTTATTCCGCGGGTACTCTCGAGGATGCCTCGGTATCGATGCTCGGGCCCACGCGTCGAAGAACGTCGTGGAAACGAGAAGCTGAGAGCACGGTGTGCTTCCGCCATTTGTCAACCTTGCTCTTTTGTTCCTACTTTGTTCCGGGATTTTTCGAAAAATTCTTAACGCATTGCGTATGGCACTCTATTCGCGCAATACGTTTCCAGGGCCCGAAATTTTTAGGACAGACTGTGTATCTAAATGCGAAGGCTCCGAAATTTCACGAGTATCAGTGTTGCGGCCCTAGGACCGCAATGTCCCGGGTCAAGTGGAAGACTGTTTTATGTCCTCATTGTCAGCGTCCCTTCACGTCTATACACTCATTGTCACCTAAGCCACCACTTGGGTAAACCGTGACAAGCAACAATATATCACCCTTAAGACGACAGGCACAAGGACCCAGATTGTTTAAATAACCACCTCCACCGAAAGACGCTGGAGCTAGCACACACCCCCAATATTATTCGCAACCAATCAGTAGACAGACGAAGCTTATAAAACCATCGACAGAGCAGTCACGAAGAGAGTTCTCCTAAAATACAGTCCACTTACCACTTTGAAGCTAGACACAATCTTCCTCAAAGAGCTAAGACCGACCTAGTGACGATATACACGAATTTAGTTATTTTCATTTTCTTTCCCATAATTTCCTATATTCTCAAATTGTAATTATTCGACAGTTTCCTCGAATCGATACCTTAATCCTGCCTCTATTAGCTTCAACTGGTCCTCCAGAAGGTGGTGCATCCTCAATATCGAAATTACCGATAAGAAATTTTGCGAACCGGTTTTGACACTGAAGTTATGTCAACGAGTCTCTTCCATACTATAATTTTCTTTTTTGCTTGAACAGCAAGCTTCTCACCTTTTCGAGAATAAAGGAGAAAAATATGCCGAAAATGCTGCTCTGACTTTCCATATTTGATGGGGCACGAAAAAGAAACTATTGCTCGAAATGGAACAGAATTTCATGCAAATAAACCTGGAAATGCCAGATATTAAAATATATAATGGTCATACGATTTGGAACAAAGTTGGATGGCTGAAAATTAATTAATGCCTCTATCGGTAAAAATATGAAATTACCTCTCGAAGAACCGTAAGATGAAACGTTCCTTCTGGAATTATTTATTATCGATCAAAATGGCAATTATACATTGTTCCCAGCAACGATTGGACTTATAGTCTAAGTTTGAAGAGAACTTCGAAGTTCGTTCTAGGAAAGAATCGATTTTGGAAACGAAAAACAGACGACAGGGGCTTATAAATACTATCGTCACTCGAGCTACCAAAGCCTGGTCAAAATAACAGGCCTCATATTGATTTGTTCCGGTAGTTATTCCGAAAACAGTGGCTTTTAATAAAATTAAAATTAAATTTAATCGAGACAGAAGTATAATTATATAAACCAATTTAACTTCGTCATACCACTTTGCCTCTGTGCAATCCACTGGTATCACTGCAAACGTGTTATTAACGTGCAATTTTATTACCATCTATCTCGTTTTCGTGCAAATGACAAAACGAAATTAATAACAAATTTCCTTGCTCGAATGAAAAAAATAACTGCTACCATCCGCGTATAGTTAAATATTACAAGTAACAGATACGTAATTGCGGCAATCACGAAGACTGCACGACGGTGCAGTGAAATTCTTACGAATGCAGATAAACTCGAGTGGCACTAGTTCTTCGCAGGGTCGTAGCTGCGCTTTAGGCGCGTAGTTTGCTTTAAGCGGAAAGGTAAGAAACGAGCGTAATCCGAGATAAAATGGCGGGTCATAGAGGTGCGCGATTAGCGTGCTTCCCCGGATGGCCCGAAGCTACGATGCCGTGATGGATAAACGAGAGGCTCGTTTGGACTTTTGACGACTTTGTCTGGAACACTGGGACCCTGACCTCCCTGGAATCCCTCGGTTCGCATCCTGACAGCTGTTCCCCCCCACGGATCTCTCCACGCTCGTCTTCGCGTCGATTCGTTCCATCGTGGACGAGGTAATTATGCTAATTCCACGAAAAACCGGTCGACCATTCGCCACACCGCGACTAGAATCCTTTCGCCGGAAACTTTTGAATTCGAAAAGGTAGAGAAGAGACCGATCGTTCCTCGAATTTTTCTTTAAGCTTCTTTATCGGAAAGCGGCAAAAATATCGCGAAACATTGACTCTTTATAGACTAAGAGGGGTACCTTACTGTGAAACAAAAGTATGCTCCATTTCCACGAGCACTTTCTCAAGACGAAGCTATTAATGACTCGACGCTGCGTTCCAGATAGCGGCACGATTAAGGCAATTACTCCGGCAGTCACCCCTTTGCGAGAGAGAAAAAAGGGGAAGCCCCACGACCCCCAGGGATCTTTGAATTAGAAAAATTCATTTGCGACCTCCATCTAGAAGTTTCCGCAATTATTACGATCAAAAACGGTCTCAGGAAAGACAAATACTGCCGTTTTACCCCAAAACTCTGTCAAAAATGAAGACTCGACAATGACAGGGAACAGAAGCGAATCCGTTTGTTTACCTCGGCCCGGTTTGTTTATTTACGTGGCAAGTTCGCTGGCGATTTATTAAACTCGTAGACGGTGTCCGGGGATTGGGTAGCCTCGAGCGAGCAACGAGTCGACTAATTACAGCGATTACTCCGTGATTAATCGAGACGCCGAGACACAACGGAGGAGGCAGATTTGTCGCCAGGCATCTATCAGCCAGTTTTCTCATCGCAGAGAGTAACGGCGTCTGAAAGGAGAACGGTGGAAGAGTACGGCTGAGAAGTTGTAATTTTCCCATCGTTACGCGGCGAGCGCGGATGTTGGCAAGAGTACAAGGGAAACCAGAGAAATACTTTCCAATAAGGGGTCCTCGGGGGATGGCATCCTCCATCTCGCGGTTTCCTATGTTTTTATCGAACCGAGAAGCGGCAACGGCACGGAGGAAGCGGACTGAGGCAAAAACGTGCTGACTGCAAGCAGAAATGGGAAGAATATCGCGATTCCCGAGAGCCACGAAGAACCGCCTGGATCTCGACGTATGTAAGTATGATCTCGAGGACGACTGATCCTGGATAAAGAAACGTCCTGCGAATTTTCAGTCATCGCTGACTTCCACGACCCCGTAACCCTGACTCAAGGATTTCTACGTTATCGACTGATACCTTTGTCACGACTCGTATGGACTGTCAAAATCGACCACTGTCTCTCACCTCGGCTACACACCCTCGCACGCCCCGCGCAGACCAAGCAACTGCCGCTTTTCCCGATCAAGAGGACATTATTAAATTCCTGGCAGCGATATTTACGATCCTCCATTCGGCTACCGTTTCATCTCCACGGTAAAGTTAATATTTAGCATACACGCTCGCTAACGCCGGTTATTATATTAAATCCCGGTTCGAAATACCCGCTCGATAAAGCAATAATCTCGCGAGATAAACCGGAGGATCCGCAGAGGCGAGGCTAACCCGGAGTTAGCCCGAAGAGACTCCAAGTCGTTGTCGAGGCCGCATAGGCAGACGGTTTCCAGCATAGGGCAGCCTCGTAGTATTAAGTCATTACGTTCGGCCCCGGTCCTAATAATACCCTTCGCCTCGCTCCGAGTGAGCGAACCGACCCAAGTCCCGTCCATCCATCCAGTTGTCCGCCACGACGACGTGCCGCATCCTCTGCGTCCCGCAGAGGTTCTCACGCGAGTCCATCCGTGGCCCGTGTCGCGACATCGATCATGCAAATCGATCATGAGCCAACCTTCTGTCTTTCTATCGTTCACCTGGTCAACCACTCGCAACGACTATAGATGAGTTTGCTCGGACCTGGTACCAATCGCGAATCGGTTTGACTAATCGTACCGAGGGTCCTATCGCGTGCTACCGAGTGACAGGAACGGAAAGAAGGTGGTGGGATTTGGAACTCCGGGTTGACTCGTGATAGGATGGAAGATTCTAACGGAGTAACAAGCAACTAGATTCCGAACTGCTAACGAAGACAAATTAATAGACTGATCGATGGTCTACCTGCCGAAGTAGGTAGAAGCAACCTTGCCGAACTACGCTTCCTCATCTGTCACCGAACTTCAACTCGCAAGATCCACGACTTGGGCTAACACCGCGCTGCAAAATGTAACGGAGCAGGTAGTCTTGGAGCAAACTTGGGGAAAGTTGGTAGGAAACTGGCGCGAATAAAGACGCTTAACGATCGGCAAACACGGAATGTATCTTTCCGCGAGAACAAGTGTTAACAAAGCGTTGTTCGTGGCCAGGGATGACAGACGACGGGGTTTCCACGGGGAGCGAGAGCTGCAATCGGCAGAGACCACCAGGCTCGTTCTCCGGTTATGCCCGTCGGCCTCTCGTGGCTTTGCTCTCGTAATATCTTATTACACGATCGCTGCATGCCTCGCCGCTGCACATGCCGGCGTGCACCTACACGCGTGCACCTACACGCTCGCGCGCTCACCCACGTTTACCTGTCACCGATCGGCCGCGATCGTATCTTTTTTCCAGGGAAATTTGCGCCGATCTCAAACCGGCCGAAGAAAATTCGAGGCATGCGATTATTCCAGGAGCCGCGGGTCATCGTTGGTCGCCGTAATGGCGGATCACCGCAGCCTGCCGCGAGCACAACTACCTCGCGACTCGGGCGACATTTATCCGGAAAGATAGAGCAAGATACGGGCCCGTCGAGCAGACCTGTCTCCTTTCATAGGCGGATTCGTTACGCGTTCGAATTTCGCAACAGCTCACCTCAACGGAGTAGATCTCGACGCCAGTAGACTCAGCGAGAGGAAGAATATACGAAAGTTAGAGCTTCGAGGATCGAGGAACGCTACCTCGAGTGGACCTTTGGAGAACGTGGAATGCTTCGTGGAAATAAAGAGTACTGACACGTGGCCCGGTGCTTCCGAGAAGAGAAGGAGGAAGCTCTCTGGTAGCGATGGACCAGCGATTCGGAGGAATAAGGTATCCACACGGATCGTGAATCGAAACGAGTTCAGCTGTAAGGGAATACGGAGTAGGAACGTAGCAGCCTCCCCATGGTAACTCACCGAAATGGCGAATAGATCCAGAGATTATAGGAACGCTGTACGCGTTCCGCGAGGAAAGCTTGCACGAAACCTAACCTAAGCGAAACCGTGAATCGGAGGCCGTTTAAAAGGCACGATACGATAGCTCCGTAGTCAGAATCGCTAATTGCGAGGGCAATCAGGTACCCCGCGATCAGCGCCGGCGTCCCTGACAGACTCTTTGTTCCCTCGGCTTTGCTTACGTCGATTTCGCTCGACCGTGGCGCGTACAGGTTATACCATGGACCACCAGCGCATCGTATGAAGTTATTATCTCCGGCGGGTTCTCCGGCAGAGCTCGTGCATCAGCTCGACACACTGTCGGGCCCTCTTCTCCCCGTGGTTGCTTACGAGTCAACGAGTCCTCGCGCGAGGACGATCGGACACAGCGTGGCGGAAAGGAGAGGAGTCACGAAGGGCGTGGGCAGCCCGTGAAAGTCACGTTCTAGACCGGCATTGATGGCATTAATATCTTATTACCGGCTTATCGACGCCGTGCAGTACCCGGCCGAAGCCGCGGGAACGCGTTCATCCAGCCTGGAATCCGTACGAGCGGGTCTCGCCGTTTTCACAGTCCAACTTTTACTCCCAGCTATGCCGGAGACCGCTTATTGGCCACGAAGCCACTGAAAGGTACCGATCGTATTCGATCGCGCGTACTGCGATGAACGGGTTCGAGGTATGGGCCAAAGGTTGCTCGATATTGCTACCTCTGAGAAAATTCCGAGGAATATTGCACCACGTCAACTCTCGATACCGTAATTTGCTCTGTTTACCCAAAACAGTCGTTTCCGTAACTCAGAGATCACGCTTCGTACCTCACGTGCGGAGTTTTCGCACGTCTTGACCTGTCTGCTCGGCCCACGGCCATTTTGGTAACGGCACGGTTAAGTGGTTAAGAATACGTCGCGCAATATGTAACTAGGCTAAGTTTCAGCACGCTGAGAGAGTCTGGATGAGAGAAACTATCTGCCGAAATCTAGATGCTGTCAAAGCCTACTGAATTTATTTTTAATAGCTTTCAAGAGCCACTACTTATATTCTGAAAGGCATTAAAATCATTCTAAACTTTGGAAACTGTAAGGAAGAATTTAATTTGCAAATTCTTGATAGCAAATGCAAAAACATCCGTCACGAAATGCAATTCTTGACACGAAATGCAAAAGAATCTTGCCTAAAAGCGTGTGCATACTAGGCAAACCTGTATCGACCTCGGATTATGCAAATCCAGACAAGTGCCCAGGTGCAGAAGGTCGAAAAAGATTCGGAATTTCGCAGTTGACCCGGCAAACCGCGGGGACAATGAAGCTGGACCGGGACACAGGACAGATCTCGGGATGATTCGGTGCTGGAGGCGATGAAAAGAGGGACAGGGAGCTGGAAGAAAGGGAGCAAAGCAGAGGATGTCAGCGGTGGTAACCGCGGGCGAGTCTCAAAGGCAAGCGTGCCGGCCGTAAATCTTGTCGAGTTGCCGCGGAATCGATACGGCCTGGTTTTCTCGGTCAAAGCTCGTTAGCGATTCTCTCCGCGGTGAAGTTGCTCTAATTGGAGATCCCGCGCGCGCTAGGGATCGTCCTCCGTAAGGAACCGGCCGGCCGGCTCTGTATACACGTTGCATTCGAGAGGCGTTATTATTCGAGGCGAGGGTATTCCGTGAAGTGCTCATTGTCGCGAAATCTAGTCTACGGGAAAGGCAGCTTGCCGGAACAGCCGTTCGTTTTCCCGTCCTACTTCGTTAACCGTGTCTCCCGTGGACATGTCCGTGCTCCGAGTCGAGAGGAATCATCGGCTTTCCGGAATTTCCGTTCTGCCTTCCGTCCTCTGACGTCGTATTCTTTGATCGGTCGATGGCGTCGAACTGTGTCGCGTTTAACCCTTCGCAGCGGAAGCTAGACTCCCAGAAGGAAGAATTCCGCGAAGCCCCGGTCAAGGATTCTCTTCCGAATCGGTGAGACAAGGTCGTCGAAGCAGCAGGCTAAATTGGAGTGCTCCTTGCTGGGGATATGACGACGGAGGAACGATAAGGTGTAAGCTTGATCGCGGCTACCTCGTCGTTAGGTCCGCGAAGACTGACGAGGTCTTAGACTTCGTTCCCAAGCTTGCGCGTTCGAGCGTAAGGGGGCCAGAGAGGGAAACGTTATGTCAAAGTCACCAATGGCGGAGCACTCGTAAATACCAGGCTGGTGTTGCTTTGATCATCTTAGGCGTGCTATCTAGTTAGCCGGGGCTCTTCGACGTGGCTGACTTTCGCTACTGAGGCGCACCCACTTACGACCTGCGGACCCTATTTGTCGGAATCCTTACGAGCATTTTATTAAACATCGTTCCATAGCCCGTTTCCCGGCCATTTCCCTCCTTACACGTCGGGCCATAAACAGGAGCTAGCTGGCAGGGTCGAGCATCGTTCCCGGGCTGCGAGTTTCTAATTAGAAATTCGATGCCCGTGGTAACCTTCGCGGGGTGGCGTAGTCCCTCGCTCTTGCCTTTTTGTTCATGCTTAAATAGAAGGGTAAGAGAGACCCCGTAGTTGCCTTTATTAAGATTGACGAATCTTGGCGAGTAAAGCCGTAAATCCAAGGAGTTTCTGCAGACTCCTAGCTTTTTTTTAAAAATAATTACGAAAAGATCAAATCGCGACGAAACTGACTGTCATTCGTTGACGAACCAGTCTAAAGAACCCTGGAAATATTCCATTGGCTGATTTTAACGCGATTTTCATAGCGAGGAAACGTTCCGACATGACGCGAAGAACACAGGCCGTAAATGTTCCGGTTAAGAGCAACTTCGGTCGCGTTAGCTCCGATAAAGTCGAAATCACCGCGCAGAGGAAATAAGAATGAGAAGCTGACGTTACTGCTTGCATCGTCGCTGAAGCACGGATCGTTTCGATCTTATTGCGGCCCAGTTGCATTAATATCGCATTGCCCGGAGATCTTGCTCGTATAAGATGCGTACCGGTGTCTGCGAATCGGGGAAGGTTATTCCTCCGGTGAATGAGAACATTCCGTGATCCCTGAATAACGATTAGCTTACACGAAGAGTTTCTAAATTTCCACGGAACGCGAGTGCACGATCCTGGTTTGCTATTCATGATGCTGGAAGAAGCACGACCGAGTACCAACAGGGAAGCATCCCGTATGATAAATATCAGGTGGAGGGAGCGGTAAACAGAGGTGGATGTCAGCTTTCCTGGTGGAATCGCAGCCACGTTATGAACGATAGTATCGCTAAGTGGCTGGAGCTCGCATTCGAGCATCGAGACCCGGTTTCATCGGGCGCAGACGTCTACAGAAGGCGAGAGTAAAGCGGTCCGGGCATGCATCTTTCATCTTCGGCGAGGCAAAGGGTTTAAACGGGGAGAGGAGTCGGCTCCGAGCTTCGTCGTAAGGGTTGCACCCACAGACGGTGACTCCTCTTCTTTTGTTTGACAGAGAGCGTCACGAGAGGCTGCTCATTTGCCTAGTCAAAGGCTCACTTCCTGCGGACCCCTCGCGCTTCCTTCTCCCTCTTCCTGGACATCTTCGTTCCTCGCTATTACCGTACCTTGTAATCTGGCGCCTCCTACGAGCCGATATTTGCACTTGTATCTCGCATTTTCGGGGTAAAGGCACGCGGTAGGCTCGTCGTGGCAGAATGAAACGAGGAAATAATCGGGTTCCCTAACGCAGACACCTCTAAAGTAGCGTAGTTGATTAGATTCCGGGATATTTGGCTTAGAGGGTTCGTCAAAGGTCAGAAGATCTTACATAGACCCAGTGAGGCAAAGAACGAAGAATTTTCCGGGGAAATTGGAAACACGGTGGAACAGAAGACAGTCGCGATTCTTCGTTGGCTATTCGAAAGTTGGCGAGATTCGATAGCGTGTTATTCGAAACGTGGAGGGTATCAAAACTTGGCCCGTCCTGCAACTTTGACTGGCGTGTAGTCGATGAATGCGACTTTCTTCTCGCACGGAAAGGTCTGGCAAAGAAGAGCGAGGCAGCGAGTAATCACTCGGAACCGCATGCTTCGGCAAGATTCGAATGCGACGCCGTAGACGCCGCCGTCTCTGGCGGGCGAGGAGAGGCTGCTAAATTAAACGCAGTGAACCGTGATCCTGTAAACAGACCATTTCCATGCCAGGAGGTTCGCCAGGCTGCGCGACTAATGGGCTTGATGATCCACCGGGGGTTGACGTCGTGAATTAACATCAACTACGACGTTTTCCTGTGCAAACGACCTTGGAAGTGGGATACATCCGCCCCTCGACGTGGTCGTGCAGCTATATATCGTCCGCCCGACGAGAGTTAGTGCGAGCACGAGGCAAGGCCGAGGATCTCCTATCCTCCCTGGTCGATTGTTTGTCTACCTTTCCTCTCGCGTTCCCACGAATCTATGGATTCCACCCCCATCACGAGACTTGCAAGACGGTTCACGGAGTGTGTCGGGTGACTTCGATTAGTTCTCCCCGTTGAAAACTTACACATGTACCCTTGCTGACCGATGGAAAGGTGGAAACTGGAGAACGGGAAGTGGATTGCGTCGAGAAGAAACAACGAATCGTGAGAAAATATCGTAGGATACTATTTCGGGAAAGAATTTTCTTATTTTAGAATAAACAAATTATAAACCGATCGATGACCTGTCATGACATTTTTTAGAAAAAGATACCGTCATGAAAGGCCATTTTTGGTAGCAAAGCTAACAATAAGTAGCGTGGTCACTACGGGAGGGTGAAACGCAAGTTAACAAAATCGTAATCGTCATGGGAAGCAAATCGCTAATGGGCTGAATCTTATTAGCCAATTAGCAATTGGAGAAGGTACCCCATCGAGCTTCGCGAAAAGCATGAAAACGGGACCCTTGACGACACAAACAGAGTGCTTAGCGAAGAAGGGTTGAAGAGTCTTCATAGAAATAAATTATGACCGGCACGGGCTTGAGTCGTTCAGTATTGGAGAGAGTCAAATTAGAGCGTGTTTCCGTGTGTTATAGTTACATTATGATAGAGTTTGGTATGGCAGTGGAGTTAAAAAGAAAGGAACACTAATTATAAAAAGGGAACGCTTTAATAATTGGCAACTCGATCGGTGTGTGCTGTACAACGATTGCTTAGAGACTGATTCGTTTGAACAAAGGAATTTGGCTGGCGACCGACACGTACACAATCATACATTAATATGTACTACAAAGAAAACGTTTTAACATCGACGTTATATGTAAGATGTCTCGACTTATGTCTTTAGCATTCCAACATATTATTTCAGTGTTCTTTTCCTGACTTAAATTAGTTTTCCGAGTTTAATGTTCGCGTAGACTCGATATTCCTTCGATTAAGCAAGGAAGACAATGAAACCAGTTTTCGGTATCCTATAATATAATCAGAGAGAGAGAGGGAGAGACATTACAGAAGAATCAACGAAGAGGATAAGATATGTATGAAAATAATTTACACCCTCCTGCAGCCCCTAATTTGCATAGCCAGCTACTTAATCTTTGCACCGTGGACCAGGTCTACGATTCATTCCCGGAATTCATTGCAATTTTTCAACACGCTGTACGTGCTATGTGCACAGTGTTTTTATTCGACACGGACCGTCACGTAATCGGGAAATGGTCCCCAATTGGTCGTCAACGAGGGATATCTCGATGAGACTAATCGGTCGTCTGACAGATGAACGCGTAAGCGACCATCCGTTAGGAACAAAGGGGAGCCTTTTTGCCGACTATAAACCGTCTTTAACGTCATTTTTAACGCGAGCACGTTAAGCAACACGGATCGTCCGAGGGACGCGGACCATCCGATTTAATCTCGGCCTTTTTGCCAGCTGAATCCCAACAAACTCCACCGGCCACGCAACTCTGGACCTACCCCTGCTCGAACCGCACACGCACCGTCCGGTAGGCATATTTACTAATCCCCTACGGATTTATGATTCCAACATGCCGCGATGTTCGGGCCGTATCGCGCTCGTTATAAGCCCGCAGCCATTTATTGTTTCCCCGCCGGCGAAACACGACCGACCCCTCGGTTCTCCATCACCTTCTCCGCCCTTTTATTTGTTTCCCCGTTTTTCCGTAATTCCGTCGTTTCTCGTCCCATGAAATTTCCTCCCTTTCCAATTTCTCGCTTTTCCTAGTTTACCTACGTCTTTCCACTCGCGACCTAGCACTTTTACCCTATTTCGCACGGGGTACCGATACTTGTGTGTTAATATTATATTATAGTACTGCGAGATGAAGGACCCTAAGTAAAGAAATAGCGTTAAGAGGGATAGCAAAGCGAATGAGTCAGTGATTTTAGTTCTAAGCACGTGTGTGGGAACGCTTGGATCGCTTCTCAAACACGAGGGACAATAAACAGTAGCCTCGACCTCGGCTCAAGCGTTCAAAGGACAGATGACAGAGCGTAAGGATTATACGAACGGAATATTTACGATTGTATCGACGATAGCAACGAGCGGAAGTTTAGGAATGCGGCCGAGTGTTTCAAGTATCTGACTCAGCGAGGGCAAGCGAGTGATCGAGGAAGAAAGACTGCGTATAAAAGGATAGAGAATATTAGATCTAAATAAAGGTGTAGGGGTGCGGGCGAAGCAATACGTAAAGAATAGTTAAAGAGTCAGAATATAGAGAATTTAGCGAATCATAGTGCGACTATATAGAGTACATAGAGTGCATAGAGTGCGTGTGATCATAACAGAATTCTAAAGAGATGTAATCAGAATTGTAAGAAAGACGATGCTATATTTTAATCCAAATAAATCTGGTTTTGTTACAAAGAGGTGTCACTGCTTATCAAACCAGCAGACCTTTGTCTGCAAAGGAATTATCCTTGCTAATAATCCTACAATATTTTGCTCGAAGTCACCCTTAGAAAATTCGTATTTCCACCATCTTGCCTTATTGCACCGTGCTTTTGTTCTCATTTTATAAAGAAGCTTCCTGTATTCGGTAATAATTAGTAACTATACAAGCAGAGGACCAGAAACGCGCACCGTGTAGTCGATGGAAACGATTTTTCGACAGTTGACCACTCGATGGACGCCATTCGGTGCCAAGTTAACTTTGACAAGCGACATTCGGCAGTGTCGACCCCGGATTCGAATACCTTCGGTAGTTGCAGAAACTAGATCCGAACTCTCGTGAAAAGTACCGAAATGGCGTCCATCCTTTCACCACGGGAGTGATATTTAACTTGGAATAGCACCTCCTTAATGGCAAGTGCTTCTCCGCAATTCGCGTCCGATTTGAATATTCTTAAACCACTTACCTTATGGTTCGAGCTGCGATGGGGCGTGCCACAGTCAACAGCAGGTCGGTCACACTACACACGATCGAGTCACTACGTCCGAACGCGGCGAAGAATAACACGCAACTGAAACAGGAAATATCGGCGAATATTAATCAGGCGCTTGACCCGTGATGTTTATGTCAGACTCTAGCTACGAACTACGGCTCGCGCTGCTGTTTAGCCTCGTGATTTCTTTGTCACGTACCTCAGACAATGTTATAGGCAAAGAGGATAATATGGCACACAAAACGCACTTGTATGTGCTTTGATCACTATGGATTGTCATATTATCTGAGCTTTTTAATTAGGCTACGCTGTGAAGACATTAACCATATGTTCCACAGCTCCATTCCCATTTTTAACATGATCACAATTGAGATGCTTCGTCATCGTTTTCGTTGGCAATTAGTATGTGTAGTTCAAACGTGCTACGTGTGTAATATTGAAGTTCAATTACTTCATGATTTTCTTTTATAGTTGAATACATTACAAGTCTAGTAGACACTGTTACTATGAGTGACATTGGTCTTCTGTCTGTAATTATGAAGTCAAAATGTGATATGCAAGAGTCCTATCTAGTGTAAATGATGTTTTGAAGAATGTAGTGGAATAGTTAGTCATTACAGATGAGTCAGAAAGTTAGAACCGATAGATAAAATGAGACAGAAAATGTGGAAAGAGGGACCTGATTTATCATTTCATTATAAAATTTTGTGTTCATTGCGCTATTATCTTTTGTAAAAATATACTTTGTATTTTTCGTTGAAAGATAGAGAAATTATTGTCCCATTCTACCTACACTCCCTTCTAACAACGATATCCTAAATGCTAAAAGATGTCAATCTTCGGAATTTTTTACTTATGATTTTGTTGTTCATAATGCTGAAATAATAATTAAAAAATGTATAAGAGAAGACACTTGCCCAAGTAAACTCAGAATGCACATGGCGGAATGTTTCCAAAGATTTCACACCATAATGACTTACAAAATTAAAAATTTATGTCTCATTTGTAAAAGGAAAACGAATATTCGTAAAATAAATGGAATCAAATGCAATTAAAAGCACGTGTAATATTTTCACACAAAATAAGAGTTTCCTTTCCTTGAAGAATGTGCCGGAATTGCAATTATCGATAAAATCGTGGAGTGTAAAGGGTTAATAAGACCTAGTTAAAGACTATACGTAATATTCCCTGTGCTGATTTCGTAACTGTAAAAATTGTAAGAAATATTGGATACTTGAATTCGGATGGTATCGCGAAGAACGAAATAAAATAACCGAACGGATCTTTAAAGGAGTAAAACCTGTGACCCAGATCTTCCCTCCTCTCTTTGTTCCTTCCCTGATTTATTCAACTTCTCTCCCCCGGCAGCATCCCTTCGGCACGCATTCACCTCGACTTTATCGAGCTTTTTGAATGAACTATTTATCGAGAACCGGTCCGGGAAAGTTAAAAAATGCTGGCAGCATCCTCGGCGGAGTCGTGTCCCTAGTGGAGTTAACCGGGATTCCAGTCTCGTGGAAGGTCTCTGAGTGGCCCTCGCTTTTCGGAACGTTGGAATATCGACTCCGGGGCGGCTCGCTGCAGGTATATTCCCGGACGATATATGATCGACGGAGGTTCCCCATAAAACCGACGAATCCAGGGAAACACGGCAGAAAGCGGGCGAATATCGATGAGCTTCGTGCAGGGTCGTTTCTTCTCGCGGAGCCATACTCCTCGCTCAAAACTCGGGAATTCACGTCGATTACCGCGGCTACCTACCACCACCACCGAAACATCCAACTCTTTCGTTCGATTCCATCGATTCCATCGATGTTCCCTTTAATCCCGACCTAGCTACACCGCCACGCGAAGTTTCCGCCGCTCAAGAACACCCCCGCCAGCCTCGCGCCATCCAGTTGGCGAGAAATTTATCGAACATTCAGACAAATCGTCCCAGATGACTCGTTTCGGTATGACACGTGCCTGCGTCCCCGTTCTCAGCCAGTGGCAACTCTAATTTATGGCCGAAATCGAGTCCACGGATTCTACTTATCGACGATAGGCGAGTAGAACGAGGGTGCATGATTAATTTCCGCAGGTATGTTAAATCAGCCGCGGGGCGCGCGCTGCCTCCAAATTGTCTACGGCAATGCATCTGCAATTTCCTCGGTTCGAGAATCTACCTGGCCGGAACTTCACCGTTGCAATAACGCAACGATCCACCATCGCACCGATGGCTTCGTCCTCCGCGATGGATCCGAGACCGGCGTCGTTCCGCCGAGCGTCTGACCAGCGATGCAACTTTCTACTGGCTCGCTCCGTGGTATTAGCCCCGTCGAAATTGTTTCGCTCCGGAATTTATGCAAATGCGAATTCACGATGCGCGTCATGGTGCACGGGTTCGCTGCTCGTCCCGGGGATGCAGTATCCCACGGATATAACGAAACTTGGAGTTTCCTTGGATTTAGAGCATTTACCGTTCATCCGTTCGCGACGACGTCGGCTTTAAACAGAGTACATACCATGGATGCTGCGAGTACACCGTGATCTTCGTGATCAATCACGATTTCAGGGAACAGCTTCCGGAGAGGTACAGTTAACCGGACTCGAGGTGCGGAATTAGACTGGATGGCAGGGAAAAAACGAGGTGTAGGGTGGAAATGGTCGCACGCTATCTGTCTCTCTGAGAGGAAGATCGCGGAATGCAAATTGACGAGAGGGACTCTGGTTCGGGCGTAGAAAGCGACTGGTGCATTGCAGTGGCCGGCTAAACGGATAATCGATATATACAAGGCGTCAACTCGCGACTTCCACGTCGAATTTACAACGACGCCCTGAGCCCGGCCGTTTTCACGTTATTGACCCCGTTTTTCGGCGATTCGGCCTCGGCTCGCTCGAGATGCCCTCTCGAGCACGTCTCGATCGGAGGATTTACGATAAAGGAAGATCGCGACGTTGTTTTTTCACCACGAGACCCCGACCCGATCCGCTCGTCCCATTTCTTTTTTTCCCCTCTCTCCGCCAGCAACACCACGGCCGTTGAAAGCTCGTTTTCCGGCTGACTCCACCTCGAGTGTCGTTCATCGGGCTTCGACCGGTTTCAGCCGTGAAACGAACGAGTTTATTAGGTCGCGTCGAGGCGACCGATGGCCCTCGAGCTTCGCGAAATTTCGTGCCCGGAGCTGCCTTTCCGGCCGAAAGTTTTAAAGCCGATCGTACCTGTGGAACTTCAAGCGACAGAACTGGTCCCGAGAAGCGAAACTGCTCTTTGCCCACTATTCGGCAGTTTCTTTAAGATCAGGAACGGTCCTTTCTCTCGAAACTCGGCTCCTAATTGGGCAACGCGTCTATTAAAGTTACGGAGCATGATTTTAGTTTGACAGGGTCTCTTGGATGAGCGTCTATGTTTTTCCTAGTAGGACTTTTCAGGACTTTTTGACAACGAGGAGTCTTAGAGTGTTCGTCTTCTCATTCGCGGAGTGCAGCTGTGATGCAGCCTAAATCTACAAGGTTACAGCCATTGCCTCTGTGACGCATGGGCCAATAGTCCCAAATCTTTTATCCAGCCCTAATGAATCACTCGAACTGGTACTATAAGATAGCCAGCTCCAAGATTCATGATGCAACTATATTAATAATTCCTCCACTGGCCAAAACATTATTATAAATGTAGGAATGCTAGGGTTTGAGAGCGAATGAAAGGAAACACTTAGGTCTACCTAGCTGATGATGGACAATAAACATCAACCTGGGGTTGAGGCCCTACATTCAGGTACCATCTGAAGTGGTATGGACGGGATATTTATGACCGTATCGAGTGCAAACAAGGAGCAAAGATAGGAATGCGTCTGAGTATTTGGAGTACCTGGTCCATCAAGGGCCAGGTCGAGAGGGAGACGAGTGAACGAGAAAAAAAATAAGCGTAGAGCAGAGTAGAGAGAGTAGACTTAAATAAGGGTGCAAGAGCTGTCTTAAGACAGTCTTTTAATCTTTTTAGTTTAAGGAAGGATTAACGTGAAAGTGTTAGTCGTGTGATCATAAGTCAGTTATCAGTCTACTCATTTAGTTTATACTTTACTCCTAAGTCTCATTTAGCTCGTAATAAATATATATTACAATAAAACAACATCTCTTATTCCTTATATTTGCCAATCAAAGTTATCCCTACATGTAATTCAGAAAAGGAGTGGGAATAAACGAAGTGAGTTATATAGTTAGGAAGACTTGCCTTCGCAAAGGTCTTTATTCCACTGCTGCTTCTTTGGCTCGAGAAGATTCGGCACCCTTCGTCCAACCGTCTCGACACCAACCCTTATAAGTATTATCTCCCAAACATGAACAGGCTACCTAACTGTGACGATCTACATACAGCTCACGAAAGTATTCGAGCTCTACAGAAATTCTAAAAAAGTACTCCAAAAAATTCCGATTTTAATAGAATTATACGCGTACGTAAAGCATAGAGTTCCACGTGATTGAATTATTTTTATTTGCAAATATTATTTCGTACTCAAAGTTCTTCTCTAATTTCTATTTTCTCAAATATAACTGTGTACCAATGCAAGATAAAGAAAAACTTTTGGAATAAAAATTGTTTAACTTTTAGTACTGTGTGCTGAGTCATGGTGTCACATCAGTTATATAGTAAAATTGATTACTATCTCTGTAATGTCTTGGGTTTCTGAGAAACTTGGGTTTCGATTTCATTTAAAATCGCGTATGCCTCGAAGAGAAATATCGAAAATAAATTGCTTCCTAATTTACCTTACCTGTATCGTAATTTAATTCGAAACTTGCATACTTGGTGCCGCGTGTATAAAGGTTAGCCAACGACAGCGATGGCGGATCGACGATTTTGGAACCCCTTTGGATGGAGACGCGAGATTTCCGCAGCCCAGAAAAGGAAAGTCCTGGAGCAAGTATACAGCGAGACTGACGAACGATAAAGTTTTGCTGTTTACGCACGCGAGGCGGATGAAGCGGGGTAAAATTACATTTAATTCGCGAGATCGCGTGTACCAGCGGGATATATAAACCGAACCGTCTTTTCATCAACCGAATTACCAGCAGGTATTCGAAACTATCAGGCCTGCTCGAGTACGCTGTGCAAACTAGTCAAGACTATCAACGTTCATCAATTAAACCACTACGAACTTCTTGCGCAAGTAGCAGACTTCTAAATTGCTCTTTAATTACACTGAAACGTCGGTCTATATTTATTCCCTTTTAAACATTCCTGTACCGGAAACGGGCAGAAGTTATTTCTTAAATAACCTCGCGCTGCTCGAAGAAATTAGCTCGCGTTTCTCATCATTGTAATTTTATAGAGATAATAACCGAAGAATATGTATTTAACTGAAGCATCGGAAATATGAAAATTGGTTTGTACACGGTACGCGAACACGAAACGAGACATCGGAGAGTGGGAAAACGTGCGTCCACAAAAACCCTATCTAAGGTAAATTGAAATTAAAAATAGGATTCGCGCGAAATATTCGTTCCATTTTTAATTTCGGCATACGTATTTCGGAAAATGCAGGAAAACTCGCAAATGGTCATGATAATACGGCCCAAATTTTATATAAAATTGCCTTCATCCCGTACAAACATGGTTTTATTTTATCAGTTTATGTAAACCCGTGCATACTCGTGTTTTTCAAAATATCAACTTTTTGTTCATAAATATCAACGTATATTAGCCATCGGAATCTCTCGTTGAACAGACAAACGAGATTCGAGAATTTTCCATGAATTTTTACAAAAATGACGAGATCTTTAAATGATACGTCAACTTCTATTAATAAGCCAACGTTTATTTATTTATCGGATTAGTGTCAACTTTCGATAGTTCATCTGACGATGGAGGAATGGTATATTCGAAGGAGATGGAGGAACGATGGTTAACAGAAGCGAGTGGACAACTAGTGACAACCACGGTTTCCCTTCGACGTGTTCCGCCATCACACAGGTATCGGCTAGCCGACAGCCCGACCCAGGGAATTTCACGAGAGCTGGAAACGGCCGCGGATATTTTCATGCAAATGCGGCTGGCTGCCTTTTTTCCAGCTCGTGGCGGCCGGGGGGACCACGGGAACAATGCCGGTCGAATTCGTTTTCGCTGGAATCGCGCGTGGAAATTGCGCGGATTAACGGGTGCGAGTTAGAAAAGCGTGGCGGGGCGCGGCCGCGAAACGCAAACGTTTGCCAACGCGAGACAAAGGTGTCGGGAGGAGAAGATGAGAAGACAACGCGAAACGGACACGGGAAAACAGGTGAAAGAGACAGAGGGATCAAGAACGGCGAGGATCTCGGTTTTCTTCTCGCTCCGAGCAGGCAGGATTTCCGTGTAATTTCACCGGGTAATAAGATTATACCGGCTCTGTGCTCGAGGCTGCCTATTGTTTTCCCATTCGCGGCCACGCGGATATCGTATTCCGCGTTTCATCCCGGCATCTCGAATTTCCTGGTAATTTTTCCGTGCCTACGAGCCGCCGTCCCCCACCGCTTTTCTCTTCGTCTGTTCGCTAGACGGGAGTATAGTTAACATTGTAGGAGGAAGATGGCCACCTTCGAAGTTTAGTCGTCGTCTGTGATGGTCCATAAAGAGCCGGCTGAAATTGCGTCTCGTACCGCCTCGAAAGCTGTACGTGCCCGCCTCGCAGACTACGAGCCAGCCACCCTTTTCAGCCTCCTCGCCCCTACCCCTGCAAGCGGCCACCAGCCTCTGCCGGTTCACCCTTCGGCTGTAATAGCGCAGCCGAGCGTATACAACACGGCGTGGCATAAACTTTACGATGATGAGGAAGAACCGAGGCGAAGGAGTCTCGAAAGTCATCTGGCGAACCTTCGCCGTACACCGGCTCTCCTTCCTTCCTTCCTTCCTTCCTTCCTTCCTTCCTTCCTTCCTTCCGTGATACCGGAATTAGATACCCGTGCGCTTCATCTAGCCGGGCTTTGTACCTCCTTACCCTCGAGAGATTGTTTTTGCCAGCCACGAGGCCCTGTCCTCTCCTGGGATTTCGGCAGATCGTTGGCCGGGTTTGCCACGGGTCAGGCCCCTCCGCGTTCCTGGCAATCTTGTTTGTTCCTTTCACGGGGAAGCAGTGGTTTCGGTGCGAGTGGCTGTGCGAAATGTAAGCAACGATTTTGATGGAGCCCCGTTGGGTAAATAAGGGAAGGGTAGGTGCGAGGTACGACAGCGTGGCAGGATTCTCCAAAGGGAGTCTGCTTTTTTTCGCTGCTCCTGATGAGAGGGAATACGTGTACAGAGGTAGAGAGGCGGGGAGGACGATAATTTGACAAGTAGAGGTACGGTTGAGAAGGAAACGAGAAGATGGAGGTTAGAAAATCTACAAAAGTCTACGAGTCGATGAAACGAATGATTCCTCCGGAAGGATTTTTAGAAGCCTGCCTTTTTTGGTCTGATCCTGTCGAGAGAGTGTTGGATGGTAACTGTTAATCTTCTGTGTTTGTACTGTCGATAAGTTAGGAAACATACATATTTGACATCTAGTTACTCATTATATGAGCAAGCAAATTGTATCAGTCATAAAACAGACAACACGTTCTGTACAGTTAAATATTCTGTCGCTACTATAAAATAAAAATATTTATAAAAGCCAAATTCACTGTCCCAATTTCTGTATAATAACAGAGAGGACACGCGTAGAGAAGTAGCTAAGTGGGGAATAGTGTCAGACGCTATTCCTTTTAATTATAATTATAATATTCCTTTTAATTGTAAGTAAACTGTGAGTAAATTAGACTATATCAGAAAACGTGGACAATATAACTGGTCTATGTGTAAAATAATTCCATAAAAAAGATGACCTTGAAATATCCTTGACGTGTAGATATATTCAAATTAATTTTTCTATTACACGTAACACTTTGGATCCTTTGCACTGGAAGATGTCTTCGCTATAAAGATATAACAATTCGAAGCTTTCCTTACATTTTTCTAAGCTCACTGATACCACTTATGTTGAAATAAAAAGAGGGAATGTATACTAATTTCTAATCTACTCATATTTGTCACCTACGCTAAACAAATGATGATTAACAGTCACCTCTGGGGTGTGAATTTAACATGCTAAAATATACGAAAATGGAATGGAATTTTAAGTAGCACTTCCAAGCAAATTCTCGGTTATAAAGCAATTAAAACAAAGAGTCGAGTACGATTGGACCCGGCTTAAGGGTTAATCCACGGCGAAAGGCGCATCAATGATTCGCGGATTATTGCCAAACCTAAGATCGCTTAATCTAATTAGGCTGCCGAGCAGTCACGATTCCCCGGAAGCCAAATCCATCATAATTCAGAGCTATCTGAGCCACGGATCTTATTAACCCAAAGACGACATAACCCAACAGCCCCGTGGCTCGGGTCCGGCGCAATCTAGGATCTCCGTGATCCCCGGGTGTGTCAATATCTCAACCGCCGTTCGAAAACCGTCAAATCGAATCGGAACCGTTCCGCGGATAAGTAATTAAACCGACGTCGAAGGATTCCACCGTATGAACGATTAATTCCCCTGGATCCACCCTCGCGGGCGGCCAATAAACGTCGCGTCTCCGGCGAGCGTCGCCAAAGCGTGCACCCTTGCAGGATGAAACGGTCGTAAAGGCGTGCAGTTCGCCGCGGCTAAGTTATCGTTTCGTTTCGCCAATTGATTACATGAATTATAGATACCGGGAGGAGCTGCTATCTCGTATCACGTACAGTTGCTACGTGGTTATCCTTTCAGGGCTGTTAACGTCCGCCCGGGAAGAATTAGAGTCCGCCGCCTTTAACCACTGTTTCGCGGCCAGCCCCGTAACTCACGTGACCCGGAAAAAATACGGTACCTGTGACGAGGTTGGACGGTTCGGCCAACGGGTTCTGCCGCGAACCCGAACCGGGTTGTGGACCGGAAAACGAAAACAAAACGGAAAAGGGGGGCGGATGGGGGGGGGGAAAAAGGAAAAAAGGGAAAGAAGGGAATGGGTGGGTGACCGAAAGGGAGGAACGTCAGCGATCCGACGGTCGTTATTGCGATTTCCAGTTCAGTGGTATCTACATAATACGCAAGGGGGCATCGCGTATGCGCGACGCGTCGCAATATTTCAGCCGGGAACACTTGGAAACGACGCTTTACGTTCTAACGCGAATATTGTATCGGCCGCGGGCCCGGCGCCGTGCGCCGGCCAATTTTGTTTCCATCAAAAGTGGGATTAGCGGCAGAGGTGGTATCCGATTGAATACCACCAGATCGAATCCCCGGGGATCACCGTTTTTCAAGAAGCCGCGCCGGATAGACCTCGCTCGATGGCTTTTCCAGTTCCCATAGGCGTCC
>NW_016909884.1:1896312-1918267 GCF_001483705.2 Eufriesea mexicana
GGAAAGAGTTGGCTTTCCACGTGGGACGATTTTTGGAAATTATTCCAGCAGATACGGGGAGAATGATCAGCTCAAATAACTCGTTCGTCACTGAGTATATAAAAATCGGATATTTTTGGAAAATATCAAGGTACCCTCTATTATACTTCGTATATTTCCTTTGTGCCTATGATAAGAGGACTTTCAAACAATCTTGAACCTTAAAATGCAAGGAAAGTTCTACAAAATAGTATAAAACAACGAAGTCATCAATTACAAAGTTCAAAGCTACCTGGATATCTCGAAACATAAACGTGCATTCACCTAATGCTCCATCGAATACTAAAAATTTGATTTGAAACATTTTTTAAGTCTTTATTATAAAAATCATAATAAAATTATATATTGAAATATAATTTAATTTTTTTTTATGTAATCAATGAAGAACTAGTTAGATCAGGTGGCCATTCTAATTAACTCACCCTGTATTCTCCATTTTAAGATTTAGATATTAGATTCTTCATTCACCCCCTTGCTTAATAATTTTCTTAGGAGCTACCCGAGTGAACTGTTTACTGATATATGACCATATCTCGATATCAAACTGTCATGTATTATTTTTACCGAAGACTCTTCTATTCGAATAAACAGAATCTCTGCCAATCTCCATCAACTTGGAGTTACAAGACAAGGATTAAAAGGAAACGCGAGAAAATGTGACTTTCTATGGTTACCGAAGCCAACGAGCCTCACGTGAAAGGTCCATTCTCTGAAAACGAGCGTTGAAATAGGCTCGATCGTGTTTAACTCACGATCTCCACGGTCTATTTACGCGAACGGCACCCAAGACGCGGAATAGTATCGGCGATCTATAGATCCCGCGTTACGCGCGTACCTTTTCCTCCTTTACCGTTCTCTTTTTATATTCTCCGCCTGGACGATGAGCGGGCCGAGTTGTATTAAAAGTGAAACGGCCACGAGACGCTGTGCCTTTATTTTCTCGCCATGACCGAGGCGGAAGGGCCGCCCGTAAAAGCGAGGACGTAAGCTACCGCCGATTTCGCTAATGACCGGGCGTAAAACGCCCCGTAAAATTTCGACCTTTATGAGCGAGAAAATGGCACGACTCGTTCCCAGCCCGCGAGGGAAAATCGAGCCCACTGACGCAATTATTCAGGCCACGTTTCTCGATACATCGTCGAACCTGGAACTTCTTCAATTTCCGGCGAATATTCCTCGATAATCCCTTCCATCTTCGTTTCCACGGAATATAAAAAGATCACAAGTGTCTACTCGCCACCTGTTCTTCGGTTCGCGGCTCTTCCACCGTGGAAAATATCAGAATTTTTCGTTTCAACATCAGGGACGAAGCAACCGAACGCGACGTCCATCAACAGCGCCCTAATTCTTCGCGGTGCTTAACCGTACTAACTCGGAAACCTCGATCACTGTCGCAACACGCGACCCCTAACGCTCGAGACTCTCGAGGGGTGGAGAAGACCCTCCTAACCGTCTCCTATAAACCGAAACCCGTGCACCACCCTCGGAAATATTCTTACCGGTCAGCATCCGTGGCCAATATAAAAAATACATCAAAGAACCGTAGCGTGGAGCGTTAAAACCGGAGACACGTTGCTCCAGCCAGATCCCAGCCCAATATCCAGGCTTACAGTGGTCCGATGGAATTAACCAGACAGAGTTTAGGGATGAGAACGGCCAGATTGAGAGATTTACCGGCTAGGGGTGGGCAGGTGGGCGGTTATTTATGAAAAAATCGATGCTGCATGCTCGAAAGTATATTTCAGAGGGACGACGATGGGCTCGGGTGTACGCGCGTGTATGGAAACGGGAGGAAAGGATGAGACGGAAGGAGGAACCAGGTGGAACCAGGGGCGGTGGAAGAGAGACGGAGAAGGGGGGAAGGGTCCATAAAATAGTTCGCGTTACGATATAGCGTGGCGGTTCTCTGAGCGAGTAGAGCGGACTCGGCGTTAACTTAGTCCTATGATTGACGGTTTCCGGTTCCGGCTTGCCTCGGCCCGGACTGATATATCGCGACTCGCCGGAAGTCTGCGCAAAAGCATCGCCGCAGAATTATTGGCCGGTCACGCGGGCCTGCCCTTATCGAATTTCCACGCTCGAAACCGAGCCTAATGTTTCCCCGAAACGCGAAAGCTAATGGAAAAGTACGTAGTATCTCTCGTGTTTCGACCTGCAATTGGTCCCGCGATCGTTCGTTCTTTGCACATCGTCGTAAAAATGCGGTCGCGAGACTTGCTCCGGGAATTCACAATGGCGGCGACCAGCTACCGTAAATCTTGTCGCGCGAGCGACAACGCGACGGAACATCGAGCAGGTGCGAGTATCGTCGCGAGTATAGCGGGTGCGAACAGCGCGAGACGGAAGCCACGAACAACAATGTCGGCCGGCGCGTTTCCTCCTCGACGAAGTATTCAATTACTAACGAGTGCTCGGCCATAAAGCAGCCTCTACGGCTGCAGCACGCGACCAAGTTGCGCCGCGTAAAGGACCTTGTCACGCGTGTATTTTTAACGAGACTTCGCTTACACCCGTCCCCTCCGCGCAAGGGTTTCTTCCACCCTCGAGCTTAGCATCGCACCCACCCCGCTTGCAACCACCGTCCTAGTCCTTGCGCGCAGACTGCACCTGCGACGCGTTCCCCAACCCCTCTGCCACCCTATCCCGTTGCTGATCCCGCCAGAAGCAAGCGAGTCTGTTTAAATTGCACCGCTCCTAAGTATCGTTACACGTTCGTGAATCGGATCGCTGGAATATTAGGATTTGCAGATGCAGGCTGTGTAATATCTTAGACATTCGTAGCAGCCAGTGCGCTATTGGTTTAAACGTCTCAGTTAACTCTTTGCGACACAGGATTTCAAATAATAAAATAGACCCATGTTGCACGCAAACCTTACTGCCTTTTAAATGAAACAAAATTGGCATATTTTTACTAATAAATGAATACTGTAAAAAAATAAAACCAGGAACAATTGATGAACCTGTACAACATGTATAAATGTATAAATACATTTATAATGATGAAATATAAATCTATGCGCATGCAGCTATTGCGATATTTCGAGGTAGGATTAAAAAGTCCCACCATGCATTACGGTACATCAAAAAGGTGGGAAACTTTTGATCCCACCATGCCCCAAAGAGTTAAGATATACTGGGCTTGTCGGATATATCCACTGTGGTATATGCACACTAAACAGAAAATTTCTCAATCCCTTGCACTACTCTAATCACTAACTCTGCCTATGTCGACACACATTTGTCAAATTAAGTTAAAACACGAAAAATTCAGATGTCCAAGACACTAGAAGATCACCTCTCTGTATGAAATTATTTTATAGACATACATAGCCAATTTACCTAATCCACGTTGAGATCTATCCAACGATGAACTCCTACTATAGTCACTCGAAATCATTGAAGATCGACGGAAGTAAACATAGAGAGCTTCCGCGTCAACGTCACATGCTACCAGCTTCGCAAATCGAGGAAGATACCAAGCAGCTCCCATATCCTCATCCTAGACGCAAACAAATCCCTCCAACCCGTCGATCCACCAGATCCGCCAGCCTCTGCAGCACCTTTCCAAACCCGTCTACCATCCACAATAGCGTCGTCGAGTTAAGGAACGATCGAGTCTCGTTCCCCGCGAAAACTCGCTGACGTTTTTTCCCAGGGTTCGTTATTACCAACACCGCGTCGAGAGTGGCAGACTGCGCGTCGGGGGTTGCAGCGTCGCCTACCCTCTTACCTACCCTCCGCAGTCGCGGCCGAGTAGTAGGTGCTCCAGAGCGTCTGAGCGTCGCGTTGCACCTGGTTACGCGTACAGTCGGCGAAACTAGTCGTTGAACCGGCTAGGCGAAGTTCAATGTCCGTGTCGTTCGATCCGCTTGAACGGCGGGAAAAGCAGGTACAGTGGCGGAGGGGTGCGAGAGATCGGGTTCTAAATTTCCCGGGAGATCCGTCGTCGCTATTTTATCCGACACATGGCCGGTGTTTCGCTAAATTGATTTCGTGGCTCGCTTTTCCGACGCTGTGAAATTTTCACCGGGACCCATTTGAATTCGTCGCTTTCCGGATACTTCGATTATTCGCACCCCGCGTGGGGCACCGTGTCCATGCGATCCAATTTATGAAGTCTTCAATTTTCCACGGTTTCTAGTATTATCCTTCACCCTCTGTACGAGTCGAAATTATTCCTTTTAGTTCATCTTGAAATTTGTCCAGATGTCGCTTCCAAAATGTCTTATAGTTTGATAACGTTGAGATTAAGTCCTGGAATTTGTCAGAAAGTGAGTACAATTGTGGATCAAGTACCTCAAGATTCCCGTTTAATATGGAAGCTAAGAATGCAAGCAACTACTTCACCCGACTGTACACAAGTGATCGCGATCTCGATCGCGAACAGGGCGCACACGACGTCGTCGAGTCTCGAGGAGTCGCGTCGTTTGATCGAACTTCCATCCAATCAGCGCGCCGATTCTGCTCGAGACCACTTCGATAACCGTTCGTAAAGATAGTCAAGCATCATTCTACCTCGTGGTCCCCTCTGAATTCGCGCCGCGTTAATTTGCGACCGAACTTCACGCTCACCTTGGACCTTTAATTTCGCTCACCGCGAATTTTTCTCACCACCTTTCCCGGCAATCCAGACCAGCCACGTCTCAACGAACACTTCACCACTGTTCGAGGTTATCGAATGCAAAAAATTCGCTTTCTCTCTTTCACGTTTGTACTTTTTATTGCAGCGGATCCGAGTGGAGGCCAAGGGTAACGCAAGAAGCGACAGGCTTGAATTTACATCCTACTCGGTAGCTGCTTCATTAGCTCTGGAAGGGCTTGATCCACGGTTTCCCCTTGTCTGGCCAGCGTCTCGAACCCCTTCAGCATCTGGTCAAAGAATTCCGAGCTGGAAGAACCGGATCCTGGTCCCCAAATTCGTCCATCTGATCCAACATTCGCGATTGAGCTTCTAAACTTTTTATCTATTTAGAAATACTTTGAAAATCCATGACAACCACGTGTTTCTCCTTTCATTTCTCGAAAATAATTTTGCTAACATCTTACAATTAGAAATTACTGTATTTTCACCTAACGGTGAAGAAGACCTAGCAAAGGGTTGAGAAAAGCGCCGATAAGGATCCTGGTGGCGCGAAGATTCGAAGGATTGAAGAATGCAGAGTCGCAAAAATTGGGAATTCGTAAGTACACCGAGGGCTGGCCGCCATTAATCACCGACCGGCCGGGTATCCGTATTTATTGTACGGATCAGTCGGTCGCCGGATGCTGCCGCGATTATCAGCCGTCGGAATTACCTGCCATCAGCAGTAAATTGCAGCAAGCTGGGCCGACATTGTGTTGGTCGGTTCCGGGTCGCGGCGGTACGACAGCTCGTTGCAAGTTACAACGACAGCGTGCAGGGACGAACGAACGCCAGGCCAAATCCTGAGACGAGATATGACTCGATGAAGGTTTACCTCTCGATTGGCGAATAGTAAATTTCGCTGGCAGCCGTGTCGGCCGTGTTGCTAACCCAACGATTGGTCTGGATCGCTGAGATGGAATTCGATTGGACGAGCTGGAATTATTTTGGGTCGAGTAACGTCAGATTTAGATTTTTGAGGTTAGAAGATTTAACGATTTCTTATTTTCGAGAAATCTACAGAGAAGTTTGAAATAGCCATTTATATTGGAGGTTTCTATTATCAGGAATAACGAGAAATTTAATTAAACTTCCAGTCGATATTTATATTCTAAATGGAAGGAAAAATAGGTTAAACTATACACCAATTAATACTGCCAACTGTGAGGTATATAGGAGGAAACAAGGTTAATAATTTTTGTAGAAGCCAATAAAATGTGGCAAAAAATGTGTAATCTAAATCGAAGGAAAAATAGGTTAGACTAGATACCAATTAACACTGCCAACTGTGAGGTATATAGGGGGGAACAAGGTTAATAATTTTCATAGAAGCCAATAAAATGTGGAATAAAAAATACGTATGTATCGTGAAATATTGAAAAATTTGTTTGGAAAGTGACGAGAAGTTTCGACAATGATTTGCAGTATAAAAAAATTACCAAAAATCAGTCTCATTCTGATGATCTACTTGAGACTTCTAGGCACCAGGAGCGAGGAAAATACAGTATTGTTTCGCCCCTGCAATTATGGGTCAAACAAAAATCTGGACGATCGTGAATCTCTGCCAGGGGCGTCGATTTCAACAATGGTTCGCAAAAGAGATGTCTTTCTTTTCGAAATGCGCGCGCAAAATATCGACATCTCGTCAGCTTTATGCGATTCGTGTTTAACGATGCTCTAATCGGTCGATAAACCTCGGCGTGATTTCGCGCAGGAAGGCAAACAACAAGCTCGGTATATAAATCAACGTTTCCAAGTCGACGAGTTCGGATCGTGTGTTCCAACTCGTTCGATACGCGTGTGCCTCTCTCTATCATCTTTTTCCCCCTATCTCCATGTTCTTTTCGATAGAAAACATATTTAGTTCGGGAATTTGTCGAAAGATTCACGGTGTTTCGGTACACGCGAACGTGTCGCGTTCCGTTTCGTTACATCTCGTCAACGTGGAAACTAAACGTCACCGGGGACATTTTACGACAGCGTGGCGCGATATCGGGCCATCAACGCGCCATTACGCAGAGAAATAGAGCGAACAGATGGGTTTCCGGTTGTCTTCGTTTACAGGTCGCTTCCGTAGCGAGCGTGATCTCTGAAAGGACACGCGGCTTCGCAGATTATTTGTTCGTGTCTTCGACGTTTCGTCGCCGTTAAAAAGCGATTTCCCTTTGCGACTTCTGACGTCTTTGGTCTGTTGCATCGCGAACACGTGTCCCCATCGAGGAGCTGCTTCCTTTCGTTTCTAATCCACTATTCCCTTTGTGCGACAACTATTTTTACCTGAATAGCATCTCGAGGAAAAATCACGACGTTCCTTCCAGTTCTTCAATAATTCCGGCGTTACGTATGCATGAAGCACAGAATTATACAAACGTAATGGACCGCTAAGTCTCGACGCTTGAATAACCTTTCTGCTTCGTGTATACGAAATGAGAGTTTAAATACTATACAATTTTTTAAACGATTTATTAATCTTTATATTTATCTCTAGATAAACGGAGATTTTATGAATTCTGAAGTGTTATCAGAATATTTGTTTCACTTTAGTACAACCTTAAGTTAAAATAAAAACTTTCAATTTAACCTTTTGCACTCGAGGGGCGCCTCTCAGTCGCCATTTAATCAAATTCTAAATATCGATGTTAATTAATATATCAAATTTAAAATTACTCAACAATGAGTGTAATGTTGAAATAAAATAATTCAACGTTTTAATTTACATACAACTTATTATTTACCGGTTTAAAAATGGACTTGACTTTATAGAATTACTATTTTTCTGTGACGAAAAAATCGCCGAGTGCAAAGGGGTAAAAAGAGGAAAACAGCGCGTAAAATAACAGAGTGAAAATTATTTAATCGATGTTAAAGTAAATAAAATTCCATAGAAATTATTTTAGATATTCCCATGATGTTCCGAAGAAAATATGCGTATTATTAAATCATAAGTACATACTATTGTGAAAATGAGTACTTGAATGTAACTGTTTTGTTTACATTTTGTTTCATTTAGCAGCCGAATGAATTGCATTTATCTCTATTTGTATCAGTTACTGCATTAATAAAAGTCTTTACTGGCTGTAGGTTTAATAAATAAAAATATAAATATAAATATTAACAACAAATATAAACATACATATACATATAAATATAACCTGCAAAATGGCAACGATTCTGGACACAAACCTCCTACATACCTTATTCGTATAAAATTCTATTCACAAAGACTCTTACCTGGTCTCGCCACGCAAAAATCATTCAACGACTTTGCACTCTAAAATATCTGCTTCCCACCTTTCGATGCATTAATACACAATTAAACGTGATTGCGCGCGCAGCGGGAAATGGCGGGCATAAAACGAGCCGGAGCAAAGGCGAGCGCGTTTATTCCGTCACGTAGCAAACGGGAAACGAGCCGCGGATTTCCCCGATCCGTCTGCTTGCATGCGGGTGCGAGCTGCGTCTTTTGTCGCCGCGAAGAGCAGCGGCGTTTCCCCGAGATTGAATCGTAATAAACCGGAACGTGACGAATTTTATGAAAGGGACGCGCGCGGCGGCGTCTACCGGCGCTGTGCGCGCGCACAATGAGCCAAGCACACGTACGCGTTCAAAGGAATTCTCCAACGAGCAATTAAGTCTTCGACAACGTTAACGACGTTCCAGCTCGCAACCCACGAGAATATGGGAAAAAGGAAAGCGAGTCCACTCACCTCTGCTTGTTCCTCGTCGAATTTCGATTATCGTTTGTTCGATTCCTTTAATTCGTCGAACGCCACTTCGTATAGCCTTCTATGCGTTTGAAAACGGCGCGTGCTGAACGAGTAATGGCGGTGTATCGACGTGGAACGATCCCACTGACGATCGAATAGAAAGGACGAAACTCGATACTCACCTGAGAGATAGAAAATAGAGGATAAATGATAGGACGGTTACACGAACAGTATACGCGCGTAGAAATTACAGGAATATAAATTACCTAGAAAATGTAGACTGGTAATATCAATGGGCATTTGACGAAATCGTAAAAATGGCCGAAAATATGGAAGTCTATATTCCACGTCGTCGCTGCTAACCAGCTTCACCGGATTAGAGCCCAACATTTGTCAAGCTTTAAATATTCCTGTGCCCCCGTCAGCATTCACGTCGAACAAACAGGTTACTGTGCCTATTCGAGAACCGCGGCTCCTCCTTCTTCCTCCCTTTCCAGCCAACGAGCGGAACGATACCGAAAAACAAATAGGCGCGTTGCCCCGTTTGATTTACTCGCGTCAATTTGTTCCCGGCCTTATTAAACACGTGCACCCGCGTCCTCTGGGAACGGGAACCGAAAAACCGGCCACCGAAACGGCTGGGCAAATGGTCCAGATGCAACGAGTAAAGACACCGACGACAGACAGGATCCCGACCGCTTTGATCGCGCCGCGAAACAGACGCTTCCATCCCAGACGTTAATCGAACGAATCAGCAGCGAGAATCACTGACACGACAACCACGCCACGATCCGCCGATGCGGATAGAACATTTAACATGCGAGTAACCAGCGGTTAGAAATAAACGAGCTCAGAGAGGGCGCTGTCAACAGCTTGTCGTGTACGCCGCCTAGCAATTAAATCGCACGCAATTCCTCTCAAACCATGTGTTTACGAGCTTTCGCGGAAAATCGTGGATGCAACTGTAAAGGATTTATGAGGAATCCTGGACGGGATAGACGACGTATCGGAGACGGTGTTGCATAGTTAACGAAGAAACGGTGTGTTATTGAAACGAAAGATTATGTTTCGAGGAAAAGGGTTTCGATACTTTGACGACCACGTGTTTCGTGCATATACGATCAAGTGCAATTATACGACTGAACGTAAGTAACATATAATGTACTGTAATCTTATTCGAGTCTGCATTATTGTCTGATAATAAATGAATAACAGATTGTTGCCTGTGACAGTTTCCTATGATAGATGATATATTGTACGTATGCGTACCTCTACGTTACACCAAACTATTTTTCTCGGGTAATGGAAAATCGTTTGACAATCTTGGAACGTCGAGTAAGTATGAGAAACATCATGAGATAATTGTCATATTAATTACAGGTTAATTAACCTGTTTTATAACTAAATGTCCGATGTACACATGAATTGTTTATACAATGTAGGTTACTAATGGCGGGCAAAACAAAGTCACGTGACCGAGCCGGCCAATCGCGAGCGAGCAAGGTGACAACATACGTGCCAGTGACTATCAAATCGTTTCGTTTCAAACACGAATTCACGATACGACAAAGAGGATACGAGTGGAAACTAATAGAAGTTACATTAGACTTTTTTCCCTCATAATGGACCACAGAAAATCGCAATTGCTGCCACGTCACTTCCCCATGCTGTTTTGCTTCGTTCAAACGCTGTCAGGACGCGAATGAACGGTGAATCGGAGCGAAAGGGAAAGAAAGGAAAGCTACGGAGAACAGGATAAAACACATTAGCCGGGAAACACTGGCGACGCTCTATCGTCTGGCGCGGCGCAGTTAAATAAACCTCGAGAAAATGCATTTCTCCGTGTGTCCCGGATAGTACCGGATGCGGCTGTCATCCCCGCTGGCTCGTGCATCATCTTCCAAAGACGCTGGATCACGTCTCCTTTCCTCGCCGTCCTTGTCACTCTGTAAGACTGTCTTTCTCTTCTTCTTCTCTGTCTCCTCTTCCTCATTCAACCCCGCTTTCCCGTTTCTTAAATTTCCCCCACCTTCTTACTCGTCTATATTCCCGCTTTCCGGTAAAACAACAGGATTATTAATACTCTGTTTCGTACCAGATATTCTCGTTCCGTCGCAACGTTAATTTCTTTATATTAACGAGCAGCTCCCTCCACGTTGACTTATCGTTAAATTCGCTCGAGTTTAACGCGTGGCCAGCGTCAAAAACATTTCGACCAGTACGATATCGCACGATTCGCATTTTTCGTCCCGAAGTCAGCTATTCGAAAAAGAATCGGCGAGGGGACGAGAGGAATGGCTGACAGGTAGACGGGTTAAAGATATTATCAATACGAGGTTAAATAACATTTCTAACCAGTGAGAAAGAACGAGAGAGAGTACACGCGCATTTAGCTGGTCGTCCGGTAGGCAGACGACTTTATCTACGCGTGACATTTATTAATAGCCTTTCTATCTTTAAAAGGAAAGATGACACGTCGTCGTGTCACCTCGACGCGCGAACTAACGAGACTAAAAGCTCGTAATTGATTCTCTTCCGGCCGCGGCACAGCACCAGCAAAAAAGAAACTACCTATTAGCGACGTTCATCGGCTGCCATTAAATTATGGCCCGCTACTGTCTGGATAACGATGGCGTCGCTTCAAAGCCGTCCCATAATTTTTTCCGTCACCATGACCAACTTGTCTACCCATTTTCTTCTCGCTCTCTTTCCATGATATACCACCCGTCCACGACGAAACTCCGAGCTGTATGTCCTTGCTGCGTTGAGAAATTTCGACGAATTCCGTTTAATTGGTGAAGATTTATATATTTATATTGGAGAGGAATGATTTCGATCGCAAATTACTCTTCTCTGATACGGCTGTAAATATATTCACAAATTTATTTCCATATGTATTTGCCCGAGCTAATTATTTAGATTCTAAGTTAATTAGTCCGGGTTTGAATATTAATATCAGAGAGAAAGAATTTGGGTCGCAAATTACTTACTCTTCAATGATAAATTTAATAATTTATTTCCTCTGTTTGATGAATTATATTTTAAGCTGGATTATTCCTTCAGAATGGCACCCTACAAACATTCGTCATCCCTTAACCAATCGCTTGAATTCTAGATTGATTAGGCAACATATAAATAATAGAAAGAATTCGCATCACGAATTATTCTACCTTGACAAACTTAATAATATATGAATAATTTTTTCCATCAGATGAAATAAAAAATCTCTGCTGGACGGACGCTCATCAACCTCCAATCTAATCACCTAGATTCTGGATTAATTAGTTTATATTTCAACAATAATACCAACTGAAAGGAATGGGTTCCACAAAATAGGTAATGCTCTTCTGTAACATACTTAACAATATATTTATATACAATTTCTTCCACTAGATGAATTTAACAATTTTGCTGCTCAAATACTCATCAACCATAACTCTAATCGCCTTAATCTACATTTAAACAATAATACCGACTAAAAGGAATTTGGATCACAAATTAGGTAATACCCTCCTGTAACATACTTAACAATATACTTATTTACAATTCCTTCCACCAGATGAATTCAACAACATTGCTGCTCCAATACCCACCAACCATAACTCTAATGGCCTTACTGTACATTTAAACAATAATACCGATTAAAAGAAATTTGGATTACAAATTAGGTAATACTCTTCTATAATACACTTAACAATATAGTTATCTACAATTCCTTCCAACAGATGAATTCAACAACTTTGCTGCTCAAATGCTCATCAACCATAACTCTAATGGCCTTACTGTACATTTAAACAAAAGCACCGATTAAAAGAAATTTGGACTACAAATTAGGTAATACTCTTCTGTAATACACTTAACAATATAGTTATCTACAATTCCTTCCAACAGATGAATTCAACAACTTTGCTGCTCAAATGCTCATCAACCATAACTCTAATGGCCTTACTGTACATTTAAACAAAAGCACCGATTAAAAGAAATTTGGACTACAAATTAGGTAATACTCTTCTGTAATACACTTAACAATATAGTCATCTACAATTCCTTCCAACAGATGAATTCAACAACTTTGCTGCTCAAATGCTCATCAACCATAACTCTAATGGCCTTACTGTACATTTAAACAAAAGCACCGATTAAAAGAAATTTGGTCCACAAATTAGGTGATATTCTTCTATGACACACATAATAATATACGTTCCTACTATTTTCTCCATCAGGTGGATTCAAAAATTATTATTAGGATAACTCATGTATTTGAATAGAATCATGTGCAGTAGTCTATACATGTCTATAAATATTATTACTTATATTTATAGTTATTATATTGATAATTATTGCGTGATATGTATTACGAAACTACTTTTCCTCGCAACGATCCATGATATGGACATCTACTCCGATTCTAATGTCTATATGCCATTGTTTATTATGTCGGTAACAATTAACGTGTATATGCGAAACTTTGAAAGCAAATAAAAAGTACTTAAGAATATAACTATCGTAGTTTCATTTTCTTCTTACCAACAAAATCACTTCTGACTTCATATATGTCTGTAATTAATTCATTAACCTTTATAATTGCATCGTCAAAGCACAGCCTTAGCGAGCTTTCTAATATAATTCTAGACATGAATTCCTTATTATTTCATTCATTATTGATGATTATTGCATACAGTGTTTGAACGATTGCCGAAGATACTAATAGTTTGTCTTTCCATTAGTATAATGGAATAATTAATAATTCCAGTTCATAAATTAATTATAGAAATTTCGAATTTTTCGCAACAGAAATATATTTATAATTGCTTCCTTGATATTATTAAATATAAGAGACATCGTTTGATATTGTACATCCATACTTTATCGTATAGCTATTTCAAAGATGCAACATTTTCCCGCTACAAAAATACCTCGCATATCCGGCTGCAGCCAACTTCCAGTTGGCGGCAAGCGGGCATAACGGTAACATGGTGGAATATTCTCACGCGTCAAAATGAAACATTAAATCTCAGAACGTTTCCTGGAGTAATGATATTGCTGATTGATGTTATAATTATTAAACGAAGTTCAATGTTACTAACTATGAACATTTCTTCGGTGATAATATACTACATGTGAAAAAAGGGATGCTGAATAGTGCAAATTGTGTAAAGATACATGTGGAAAATAAAGTGGTGTGAGTGCGGGTTCCTATAATACTACCGCATTGTCCGTTACAATCTGCTGTAGAAAATTCTAGATTTCGACTGCCCCTTAGAATATTTGATCAACATTACTCTGAATAGGTAGCTTTTAAACAGTCTTTTCAATTTTTCTTCGATCTTGACGTTTCACTGCAATATAGTTATGTATTATCTCTTTTACATTCTATATTTCAGTTGTCGATTAGAATATTTCCTTCCTACTGCATAGAATAGGCTGTTCTCCAACCAGTAGGGCAATTATATTACGATTGAAGGTACATATATGAAACAAAGTAACGGAAAAGCATGCGCCTGTGAAATCGTTCTACAACAGTAAACTTTATTCGCCTATATTTCTGAAATTAGGCTTTTCGGTTAGATTTTTTCGGTATAACAGGGTAGAGTGAATTCTTCCTTAACAGGGTTGGATATTTTTTTTCAGTTTTAAGCGTGCGTTTTCGAACAATAGTACCGTAAGTGTCAGTGGCTGTCAGATCGTGCTGCGCAATTGACTTTCTTGCTTTCTATGTTCAAAATTAGGCTTTTGAATCCGGTTTTTTGCATTTACCAGGGTAGAGTGAATCCTTCCTTAACGGGATTGGATATTTTTTTCGCGTTTCGAGCGTGCGTTTTTCAAAAATAGTGCCGAATGTGTCAGTAGCTGTCAGATCGTGCTGCGCAATTGACTTTTTTGCTTTCTATCTTCAAAATTAGGCTTTTGACTCCGGTTTTTCTCATTTATCTGCGTAGAGTGAATCCTTCCTTAACGGGATTGGATATTTTTTTCGCGTTTCGAGTGTGCGTTTTCTAAGAATAGTGCCGAATGTGTCAGTGGCTCGAAGATCGTGCCGCGCAATTGACTTTATTGCTTTCTATCTTTAAAATTCGGCTTTTGGATTCGAATTTTTCTATCTATCAGTGTAGAGTGGAATTTTCACTAACGGGATTGGTTATTCTTTTTCGGTTTCGGGTGCGCGTTTTCTAAAAATAGTGCCGAACGTGTCAGTGGCTGTCAGATCGAGCTGCGCAATTGAATTTTTTCTCTTTTATATCTGAAACTAGGCTTTTCTATTAGGTTTGTTGGTTGTAGCAACGTAAAGTAGGTTCAAAACAGTATTCTGTCGCATTAAAGAGTCACGTGCAACAATAGAAAAATATTGGACTAATGGAATATCACCAGCATTGGGTATTAGATTCTAAGGATTATCTTTTATAGCGATAAAAAATTGAAGCAGTAATGAGATATGTTATGATATGTCTGTTGGATTCTAGGTTGGCTAACCATATAACATACTGGATAGAAATCTTTCATGGTCTAGTAAAAATTCAGGAAATTGAGATGGCTTTGGCAGACGAAAGGGAATGCAGTTGATGTAGGTGATGGCCTCTTATTACATCTAAATATAGAGAATACGGTGAGATTGAAAGATATGTTGTATTGCTGATCTAAATATATATTAATAACAGTAGTCACAGGCAATGATCATCGCTAAGGTGATAAGTTTCAGAATGATGGAGCTGAGGTATCTAAAGATAGAGAATGGTTCAAATAATAGCAGTGAGAAGAGAGACTGCATATTATGTCGAATCAGGAAACAGAAAAGGGGCAGCGTATATACCAACAGAGTAGAACATGTGTCATGGACATGCAAATGTAAGGATCATTGAAGAGATGAAGAATGATCACTTGGTAATAGTTATAAAAATTAAAGATAACTTGAATGTAGAGCGTGAATGCTGCTTTGAGGCACAAGTGTGTAGAAATGTCTAGAGGAACTTGGAAACTTTAAAAGCAGCAGAAATAATGGGGCTGTGGCGAATGGAATTGATTGGATCAATAAAGTCAACGTTAAAAGGAGGTAAAATGTCTTAACTGTTGATGATTATTCGAGAAGAGAACCATTTGATTGACGGATTTGTAAATGACTAAAGATTTAATATGAAATATTATTGACGAAGGATTTTTTTTGTTATAGGAGACTCCGAAACATGGGTAATATTTATATCCAAGGACCAGCCACTAAGGGTAAAGTAATAAGTTTTGGTTAATAATATTTCAATGGACTGTATGTCTGTTTTTAAAAATTTAACCAATATATAATATTTACTTTCTAAATTTCTATATTAATATATGAAATAATTTCCAATTTGAATTACAATAGTAAATAATAAATTTTAATAAATTTGAGTTTAAATGTATTTTATATTAATAAAACTAATGTATTTGTTATAACTAGGTTATAATGAAAACAACTGTTGGTGATATCGAGTTAGAATTATGGGCAAAAGAAACTCCAAAGGCATGTAGAAATTTCATGCAATTATCTATGGAAGGTTATTAGGATGACACTGTATTTCATAGAATTATCGAAGAATTCATAACACAAGGTGGTGATTCAACATGTACAGGAGAAGATGGTAAAATATATGGAGAACCATTTAAAGTGAGACTATATTTAGAAATGAAATGAATTCTTTTTTCATTCAAAAATAGTTATTGGATATATGTGTTTCAGGATGAATTTTATACAAGATTACATTTTTGTCGATGAGATTTAATTGCTATAGCTAATGGTGGAAGAAATGAGAATGGTTTCCAATTCTTCTTTGCTCTTAGTTCTACACCAGATTTGCTGAATAAACATACAATCTTTGGTAAAGTTACTGGAGAAACTATATATAACATGCTTAAACTTGAAGAAGCACTTGTAGATGAGGTAAATTTAATGTTTATAAGAAGATATATCAAGAATTGATATAAATATAATATTTCCCTTTTTTGTAGAATGATAGGTCACTTTATACTTCAAGATTGATAAAAACTATAATATTGAACAATCCATTTTCTGATATTATACCGAGAATAATATTACAGGAAGGTGAAAAAGTAAAGGACAGTTAAAAAACTAAAACAGCAGCAGTAAAGTAAAAATCATATATGTTTGCAGAATTTAGCCCTGGTAGTATTGTTCTTTGCAATGAAAAATTTTGTTACAGAGATTTCAATCTTTTATCATTTGGTGGAGAAGCAAAGGAAGATGAAGAAGAATCTGTGATATTAAATAAAAAGCTTACTGGTAAAGGCAAATCAGCTCATAATCATTTAACTGATCCAAAATTAAGCTCACAACCAGCTGTTGAACCATCTGGACTTGCAAATAAATAAAGGAAGAAAGGCCGCGGTTGTGATGGGGAATATGACGACCAAGTAAAAACTCAAGAAGAATTAGAAGTTGTATAGAAAGAGAAAGAGTTAGTTTATTGTTTATATTATAACTATGTTATAGAAAGTAGGAATTTTTATTGATTGTCTCTTATATTTATATTTTCAGAGCAATGAAGGAAAGGATAAAAAATACATTGAGAGATACGAAAAAGGAACCGAAGAAAGTACAAAATTATAAAATAGGTGATGCTGAAGATGATAAGAATATAAAGGAAAATGAATAGGGAATAAAAAACTCCTTATTAGTGTAGCACAGGAGAAAGCCGAGAAGATGCACGATAAGAGATATCAAGAATTATTAGGATAACTCATGTATTTGAATAGAATCATTTATCATATGTTTATAAATATTGTACATATATATATGGTCATTGTAATGATAATTATTAGGTGATATGTATTACGAAACATCTTTTTCTCGAAACCGTCCGTGATACGGACATCTATTCAGATTCTAATGTCTATATGTCATTGTTTATTATGTCGTTAACAATTAACATGTATATGTAAAACTTTCAAAGTGAATAAAAAGTACCTAAGCATATAACAATTGAAGTTTCGTTTTCTTTTTACCAAGAATAAAACAACGCATCTTCATCTGTGACTTCATGTTCGTCTGGCTTTTAAGAGAGTAAAGAGAAGGAAGAAAAATGTGTTATAATTATTTATGTCCTTTTATTGTTTTGTTTCTCCCGCCCAACGGGTCACGTGGTTTTTCATTCGGCAGTTTCGATCAGCGCCATCTATTATTTGGCTCCAAATGCTCCAAAAGTGATAGGAATATAGGATAGGCAAGGAGGTCGACGATGTGCTGGTCACGTGGTAGACAAGGACAGAGAGGGGATAGAAAAGGATAGAATGGCTCCGGCAGTGAAGAATTATTAATTACTCAATTTCCGTAAACAATTTGTGAACTTTTATAATTTCGTTGCAAAGCTGGAACTTCAGGCTACATTCCTATATAATTTTCGTAAAGAATTTAGCTCTAAATTGATAGTTATTAATTTTTGTTTTATGGCGTCTATGATTTCGTAACGGCGACCATCACGACCTTCCGTGAAAATATTTATTACTAAACGAAACTAGAAACAAAATATGATCAAAAGTTATATGAGAAGATTCGCAAGGACTTTGTCTTTCTGACGAGTGCATAAAGTTTCATAAATTAATTGCATTGAGGATAGTAATTAATGAAAAACCAATGGCGTCTTTGACAACAATTCAAACACTGCGTAGAATAATAATTAATAATGAATTAATTAGGGACAAATCTACATCAAAAAATATATTGGAAAGTTCTTGAAGGATCCGCCTTTACGATGCAATTATAAAAGTTCATAAATTAATCGCAGGAATTGAGTAATTAATTAATTTTCTAATAAAAATTCAAAAAGAAACAGTCAGCGCCAACTACAGTTGTGTACTGGAACTAACGGAACAGTTCCAAATAAACATCATAGGTGGTGCTGACTGTTCCTTCTTGAATTTTTATTAGAGAATTAATTAATTACTCAATTCCTGCAATTAATTTATGAACTTTTATAATTGCATCGTAAAGGCAGATCCTTCAAGAACTTTCCAATTTATTTTTCCATATAAATTTGTCCCTAATTAATTTATTATTAATTATTATTCTACGCAGTGTTTGAATTGTTGTCGAAGACGCCATTAGTTTTTCATTAATTACTATCCTCAACGCAATTAATTTATGAAACTTTATGCACTCGTCAGAAAGACAAAGTCCTTGCGAATCTTCTCATATAACTTTTGATCACATTTTGTTTCTAGTTTCGTTTAGTAATAAATATTTTCACGGAAGGTCGTGATGGTCGCCGTTACGAAATCATAGACGCCATAAAACAAAAATTAATAACTATCAATTTAGAGCTAAATTCTTTACGAAACTTATATAGGAATGCAGTCTGAAGTTCCAGCTTTACAATGAAATTATAAAAGTTCACAAATTGTTTACGGAAATTGAGTAATTAATAATTTTTCATTGCCGGGGCCATTCTATCCTTTTCTATCCCCTCTCTGTCCTTGTCTGTCACGTGACCAGCACTTCGTCGACCTCCTTGCCTATTCTATATTCCTATCACTTTCTTCATTTTTGAGCCCAAATCATAGATGGCGCTAATCGCAGGCGGTAAAATTTGTATTTATTGGGCAGTAGAAAATTAATAAATTTCCAAGTTTTTGTAATTAATTTGTGAACATTTATAGCTGCGCAGCAAAGTTGGAATTATAGGCAACATTCTTATACAATGTTTAATTTAATAATTAGTTACTAGTAAATAAAATTGCTATAAAAGGTGTTTTTCTTGTATAATATTCTTATTAAGTAATATATATATACTGGCCTAAGAGAGGGTAAAAACTAAATTTTTTTATTAAGAAATTTTATTTATAATGTTTTCATAGGCGAAAAATAAATACAAAATAAAAAATAGATTGAAAAGATAATATTAATTTATGAACCGGAATCGAACCCCGGTCCTCGAGAATAGTAATGCTCGACTATCATCATTAAGCTGCAACCACAATTAAAACATATAGAAAATAAAGCTGCAATTCAAGGAGTAATAAAACTTTAATCGTAAATATCTCAAAAGCTATTGAATAGTTGTCGCTAGAATGATATATTTTCTTAAACTGCATGAAGATATCTACAATCCTGCAAAGTTTCAACTAAATCGGTGACCCGAAGGACTTGCACTCTCCTTGTCAGATTAGGTAGAAAGAACATAGATTGCGCCTGGAGGTCGCCTAACTCCACGTTACGTGCGGACGAATAAATAAACCAACAAAACGACATAAATAACTAACACACATTCCCCTCCCTTCTTTTTGTTCACTTAAGAATCCCATAAAGTTTTCTACATTCTTTAATAAATTCAGCCGAAAACAGTGGTTTTAATTAGATAATCAGCATTCATTTCTTTATCTGGCAGACGACAAATATCCAAAGATACGCCTTTACAACGCAGTTATAAAAGTTCATAGATTCATCACAGAAATTAAGTGATTTGTTACTTTTTTTACAAGTGAAGAGGAGAGTGAATAGGAAATGAGAAAAAATTGCAAACAAATGCTGGAAGCATTGTCGTGTACATGCAGGTGTACCTGCATAATACAAAAGAAAGTAAGTCTTCGTATTAACACAACCTTCAGTTGTAATTAAATAGTGTAAGTTATGAGCCATTGTTCTTCCATCTTTTATTAGTGATAGCAGAGCTCGGTTGTGAAAAGACAATATTCTGTTAAAATAATCAGGCATGTGCAACAGTAGAAAAATATTGGACGCATGGAATATCACAAGCATTGAGCCATCAGATGCCAAAAATTATATTTTATATTTATATTTATTGAATTATATATTATATATTATAGCGAGAAAAAATTAATGGAGCAATACAAATATGTTATAATATAAGTATTGTATTCTAGGTCAGTTAACGACATAACGTACAAGATAGAAATCTTTGATGGTCAAATGAAGATTCAAAATATGGAGATGGCTTAGGCAGACCAAAAGGAATGAAACTAATTTAGGTGATGTCCTCTTATAAGAACTAAGTATAGAGAATACATTGAGATTGAGGGGTATGTTATATTCCTGATCTAAATAAATATTAATATCTGTGGTCAAAGTCAATAATCATCGCTAATGTGTTATGTTTCAGAATTATGGAGTTAAGGTAGATAAAGAAAAGAGAGTGGTTGGAAAGAAAGCAGTGAGAAGGAGAACGGCATATTATGTCGAATAAAGAAACATGAAAGGGGCAGCATATGTATCACAGAGAATGATGTATGGCATGGATGTATAAATATAAGGATTATTGAAGAAATAGAGAATGGACACTTGGTAATAGTTATAAAAGTTAAAGATAAATTGAATATAGAGTGTAATTGTTGCATTAAGGCACAAATGTGTAGATACATCTATAGGAACTTGGAAACTACAAAAGCTGTAGTAATAATGGGTTGTGGCACATGGAATTTATTGGGCCAATAAAGTCAACATTAAAAGGAGGAAGAAGGTACGTCTTACCTGCTGGTGATTACTTGAGAAAAGAACCATTTGGTTGACTGATTTATAAATGACTAAAGATTTAATATGAAATATTATTAATGAAGGATTTTTTTATTATAGGAGACTTACACAGATGAGTAATATTTATATGCAAGAGCCAACCACTAAGGGTAATGTAATAGGTATCATTTAATCTGTTAAATTTTTAAAAACAGATATACAATATTTACTTTCTAAATTTCTATATTAATTTATTGAATAATTTCTAATTTGAATTACAATAACAAATAATAAATTTTAATAAATTTGATTTTAAAAGTATTTTAAATTAATCAATCTAATATATTTGTTATAACTAGGTTGGAATGAAAACAACTGTTGGTGATGTTGAGTTAGAATTATGGGCAAAAGAAACTCCAAAGGCATGTAGAAATTTCATACCATTATGTATGGAAGGTTATTAGGGTGACACTATCGCTCATAGAATTATCAAAGGATTCATAACACATGGTGGTGATTCAACAGGTACAGGAGACGTTGGTAAAATATATGGAGAACCATTTAAAGTGAGACTATATTTAAAAATGAAATGAATTCTTTTTTTATTAAAAAATAATTATTGGACATATATGTTTTAGGCGGAATTTCATACAAGATTACGTTTTTGTCGACGAGATTTAATTGCTGTGGCTAATGCTGGAAAAGATGACAATAGTTGCTAATTCTTCCGTACTCTTAGTTCTACACCAGATTTGCAGAATAAACATACAATCTTTGGTAAATTTACTGGAGAAACTATATGTAACATGCTTAAACTTAAAGAAGCACTTGTAGATGAGGTAAATTTAATGTTTACAAGAAAATATGTCAAGAAATGATATAAATATCATATTTCCATCTTTTTTGTAATATGATAGAATACTTTATCCTCCAAGGTTGTTAAAATCTATAATATTGAACAATCCATTTTCTGATATTATACCAAGAATAATAGTACAGGAAAGTGAAGAAGTAAAGGACAGTTCAAAAACTAAAGCAGCAGCAGTAAGGTAAAAATCATATATGTTTGTAGAATTTAGTCCTGATAGTATTATTCTTTACAATGAAAAATTTTGTTACAGAGATTTCAATCTTTTATCA
>NW_016909884.1:1919321-1925760 GCF_001483705.2 Eufriesea mexicana
GCTTTTGGATTCGAATTTTGCTATCTATCAGTGTAGAGTGGTATTTTCACTAACGGGATTGGTTATTCTTCTTCGGTTTCGAGTGCGCGTTTTCTAAAAATAGTGCCGAACGTGTCAGCAGCTGTCAGATCGTGCTGCGCAATAGATTTTTTTGCTTTCTATCTTCAAAATTAGGCTTTTGACTCCGGTTTTTCTCATTTATCTGCGTAGAGTGAATCCTTCCTTAACGGGATTGGATATTTTTTTCGCGTTTCGAGCGTACGTTTTTCAAAAATAGTGCCGAATGTGTCAGCAGCTGTCAGATCGTGCTGCGCAATTGACTTTTTTGCTTTCTATCTTCAAAATTAGGCTTTTGACTCCGGTTTTTCTTATTTATCTGCGTAGAGTGAATCCTTCCTTAACGGGATTGGATATTTTTTTCGCGTTTCGAGCGTGCGTTTCCTAAAAATAGTGTCGAATGTTTCAGTGGCTGTCAAGTTGTGCTGCGCAATTGACTTTTTTGCTTTCTATCTTCAAAATTAGGCTTTTGACACTGGTTTTTTTCATTTAACTGCGTCGAGTGAATTCTTCCTTAACGGGATTGGATATTTTTTTCGCGTTTCGAGCGTGCGTTTTCTAAAAATAGTGCCGAATGTGTCAGTGGCTTTCAAATCGTGCTGCGCAATTGACTTTATTGCTTTCTATCTTTAAAATTCGGCTTTTGGATTCGAATTTTGCTATCTATCAGTGTAGAGTGGTATTTTCACTAACGGGATTGGTTATTCTTTTTCGGTTTCTAGTGCGCATTTTCTAGGAATAGTGCCGAATGTGACAGTGGCCGTCAGATCGTGCTGCGCAATTGCCTTTTTTGCTTTCTATCTTGAAAATTAGGCTTTTGACTCCGGTTTTTCTCATTTATCTGCGTAGAGTGAATCCTTCCTTAACGAGATTGGATATTTTTTTCGCGTTTCGAGCGTGCGTTTTTCAAAAATAGTGCCGAATGTGTTAGTAGCTGTCAGATCGTGCTGCGGAATTGACTTTTTTGCTTTCTATCTTCAAAATTAGGCTTTTGAGTCCGGTTTTTTTCATTTATCTGCGTAGAGTGAATTCTTCCTTAACGGGATTGGATATTTTTTTCGCGTTTCGAGGGTGCGTTTTCTAAAAATAGTGCCGAATGTGTCAGTGGCTGCTAGATCGTGCTGCGCAATTGACTTTTTTGCTTTCTATCTTTAAAATTCGGCTTTTGGATTCGAATTTTTCTATTTATCAGTGTAAAGTGGAATTTTCACTAACGGGATTGGTTATTCTTCTTCGGTTTCGAGTGCGCGTTTTCTAAAAATAGTGCCGAACGTGTCAGTGGCTGTCAGATCGTGCTGCGCAATTGATTTTTTTGCTTTCTATCTTCAAAATTAGGCTTTTGACTCCGGTTTTTCTCATTTATCTGCGTAGAGTGAATCCTTCCTTAACGGGATTGGATATTTTTTTCGCGTTTCGAGCGTGCGTTTTTCAAAAATAGTGCCGAATGTGTCAGTAGCTGTCAGATCGTGCTGCGCAATTGACTTTTTTGCTTTCTATCTTCAAAATTAGGCTTTTGACTCCGGTTTTTCTTATTTATCTGCGTAGAGTGAATCCTTCCTTAACGGGATTGGATATTTTTTTCGCGTTTCGAGCGTGCGTTTCCTAAAAATAGTGCCGAATGTTTCAGTGGCTGTCAGGTTGTGCTGCGCAGTTTACTTTTTGGTTTTCTATCTTCAAAATTAGGCTTTTGAGTCCGGTTTTTTCATTTATCTGCGTAGAGTGAATTCTTCCTTAACGGGATTGGATATTTTTTTCGCGTTTCGAGCGTGCGTTTTCTAAAAATAGTGCCGAATGTGTCAGTGGCTTTCAAATCGTGCTGCGCAATTGACTTTATTGCTTTCTATCTTTAAAATTCGGCTTTTGGATTCGAATTTTTCTATTTATCAGTGTAGAGTGGTATTTTCACTAACGGGATTGGTTATTCTTTTTCGGTTTCTAGTGCGCATTTTCTAGGAATAGTGCCGAATGTGACAGTGGCCGTCAGATCGTGCTGCGCAATTGCCTTTTTTGCTTTCTATCTTGAAAATTAGGCTTTTGACTCCGGTTTTTCTCATTTATCTGCGTAGAGTGAATCCTTCCTTAACGAGATTGGATATTTTTTTCGCGTTTCGAGCGTGCGTTTTTCAAAAATAGTGCCGAATGTGTCAGCAGCTGTCAGATCGTGCTGCGCAATTGACTTTTTTGCTTTCTATCTTTAAAATTCGGCTTTTGGATTCGAATTTTTCTATCTATCAGTGTAGAGTGGTATTTTCACTAACGGGATTGGTTATTCTTCTTCGGTTTCGAGTGCGCGTTTTCTAAAAATAGTGCCGAACGTGTCAGTGGCTGTCAGATCGTGCTGCGCAATTGACTTTTTTGCTTTCTATCTTCAAAATTAGGCTTTTGACTCCGGTTTTTTTCATTTATCTGCCTAGAGTGAATTCTTCCTTAACGGGATTGGATATTTTTTTCGCGTATCGAGTGTGCGTTTTCTAAGAATAGTGCCGAATGTGTCAGTGGCTCTCAGATCGTGCTGCGCAATTGACTTTATTGCTTTCTATCTTTAAAATTCGGCTTTTGGATTCGAATTTTGCTATCTATTAGTGTAGAGTGGTATTTTCACTAAAGGGATTGGTTATTCTTTTTCGGTTTCTAGTGCGCATTTTCTAAGAATAGTGCCGAATGTGTCAGTGGCCGTCAGATCGTGCTGCGCAATTGCCTTTTTTGCTTTCTATCTTCAAAATTAGGCTTATGACTCCGGTTTTTCTTATTTATCTGCGTAGAGTGAATCCTTCCTTAACGGGATTGGATATTTTTTTCGCGTTTCGAGCGTGCGTTTTTCAAAAATAGTGCCGAATTTGTTAGTAGCTGTCAGATCGTGCTGCGCAATTGACTTTTTTGCTTTCTATCTTTAAAATTCGGCTTTTGGATTCGAATTTTGCTATCTATCAGTGTAGAGTGGTATTTTCACTAAAGGGATTGGTTATTCTTTTTCGGTTTCTAGTGCGCACTTTCTAAGAATAGTGCCGAATGTGTCAGTGGCCATCAGATCGTGCTGCGCAATTGACTTTTTTTCTTTCTATTTTCGGAATTGGGCTTTTGGATTCGGATTTTTCTATCTATCAGTGTAGAGTGGAATTTTCTCTAATGGAATTGGCTACTTTTTTTTGATTTCGAGCTTGCGTTTTCGAATAATAGTGCCGAATGTGTCAGTGACTGTGAAGTCGTGCTGCGCAATTGACTTTTTTCTCTTCTATTTCTGAAATTCGAAATTAGAAGAATGTAGAAAATGATAAAATAGATGTCTAATGTAATGATAGTAATGGTATAAAGTACGTAATTACATATTATCTATAGTAGATTCCAGATTTCGGTCATCCGTTGCGATCGTTGCTTGGCGGGGTCGGTAAGGGCAGTTTCCTAATTGTTCTGCACAGTCATTTTTCTATTTTAACGGTTCAATTGTGAAATAAAGCGATTAAAGTGCAAGCAGTTGTCAAACGTGCTGCCTAGTTTCCTGTTATCGCTTATATATTCGAAATTTCGATTGTATATTAGAATTCTTCGGTTTATCTTCATAGAATCGAATGTCCTCTATCTAGTGGGTCTATCTTTTTCAAGTTTTGATAGTCCGTCTGTAAAATACAGTGGTGACAGGTGTGATGTCGCGCGACAGTTTCTTCGCTTTAATATTCGAAGTTTTCATAGCTTCTGCCGATTTTTTGGTCTAACCCTAGTTGAAACAACTTCAGAGTGTCAAATATGGAATGATGTTCGCAACTGTTATTCGGAGTTAACGTGGTAAGTATGAAATAAATTACTGCCTTCACTAATTTAGGTGAATTTATTGAAAATTCTTAACGTTTATGTTTATAAAATTCATTTCAGCATGTTTCAAGAAACAAATCTTTACCAAACGGTGCCAATTTCGACGTCTTCTTAGGAGGAAGTTACTGCGCAATCGAGTCACGTGCCGACAATCATAAATAAGGTATTGTACAGAATAAATTAAACTATAAATTGCAAATTGAATTTGGAAACAAATGAGAAGAGGCCATACATGATATATTTAAATATATAGGTCGTAAAATGCGAAGTAAATTACAAAACAACATATGTGACGCAACTGGCAGCATCCTGTAACAAACAAAGACGTGCTTTATTTGGAACGAAAATAGGGAAATGAAAGTATAAACACGTTCTTGAAATTATCGCGTTAATGAAAGTGTTTTTCGAATTTTTGTATTACTATTAGAACTCTCCCGAAGCTCGTTTCACGTATCGAACGTGAGGGGGCATATGAAAGAAATGTAAAAAGTTTCTGTTCCAATGAGACACAGCATGTTAGCACAGAAAATTACTTGAAAGAAACTTAAGGGAATTAACGTAGAATAAATTGAACCTTAAACACGCGTGCCACACCATATCTAATATTGGCCTGCGATGTCCCACGTCGCCCCATGTGGGGGGGGCAAATAAAGTGGTACTCATGATTCCAGCCTAGTCTCCCAATCTTTTAGAGACTAGACTGGAGTACTGCGTAGCTCTTAGCTTGGCATATAGGGGGCAAATAAAGTGGTTCTCGTGATACCAGCCTAGTCTCCCAATCTTTTAGAGACTAGACTGGAGTACTGCGTAGCTCTTAGCTTGGCATCGTTTGTCAAAGATTAATTTATAGAATATTCCGAAAATTACTAGATGAAATTTATTCAAACGAATATGGAAATATGTCTTTGGCAAACGATGCCAATTACCAGGTCTCACCACGTGGAGGTGGCTACGCAATCGAGACCCGTGCCTGTGAATGAAACAATGAAAACATTGTTAAAATATTATATAAATAAAGTACAAAATATGGTATAAAACGTAGAACAGGATATAAAAATTAATTACAAAATGAATTCCAGTATGTATAACAGAAAGCAATACAGAATATAATATAACATATACATATACCATAATAAAATACAAAATAAATTAGAAAATAAATTGGAAAGTAAATTTCAAAATGTTAGATGCTTATCTTACTTGCTGCAAGGGAAGAGCAATTAATAATAACACGAAAATGAAAAGAGAGGGGGTGATTTCATAGTTGCATATTTATTTATTTATTTATTGAGCAATTAAATGAGAAATAATTTTTTTGAAACGGGTCACGCGTTGCCATTTTTGGTGCTTTAAAAGTCAGGGTAATAATGGGAAAAAGCACCGAGCAGCCACATAGGGCACTATATTTCTCGAGACTCTGGCTTTTTTAACTTTATATCAAAAGGCAATAAAGTTTTAATTCCCCGTCGCGATATATAGAATTTCGGGAGATTTCAACGACCCCTTTGATACAATGTGCACAATATACGTAGTAATACTACACACATGTGTAAAAATAAAGAAATTCTGCAATATGCTTGTATAATGAAAGAATGTACCGAGCATAGTGGCAAAAGTAACATTAAAAATAATATAAAAAATTCTTGCCTCCTCTTGCTGAAAATCCTAATTAAAAATTGAAATTAGCAATGGCTTAAATGCTGGGATTACTCTACTTTTCGATTGACTAAAAATCCAATCCAGATTTTGGAAATTGCTCCGAGGGAAATTCTTTCTTTCACTTGTATTCCGTAAAAATCTCGCGAAATGATTAAAAATTTTTAAATTTCTATTTAGAATGGAAGTTACAAATTTTTTCAACTTTTCTAGGATTCTAATACGTGTTGTACAAGAAAGTCCTAGCTTGATCCGACAAATATATCAGAGAAATATAGATTGCATGTGTGCTCTTGTACATTAGTACGTTAGCACTCGTGGTCACTATGCTCGGTACGATAGTAATTAAATACAACCAGTCACCCGTGTCGTTTTGGACCATTCGTTATACGACATGCTGGGTAATCAGAGGAATCGTAAACATGCGACTTACCGATCGTTGAACTCTTCTCTGTAATAAAGCAGCTCTTCATTGATAGTCGTCTTGGTCCACGCATTAGCGTCGTTGTGTCCTCCTCTTATCACGTCGTCAATGTAGCGATGTCAATGTTGGATGTAATTCCTTCTTCTCTTCTTAGAACACTTTCAAATCGCACTCGCGATGTCGCGGATACTTGCGAACTTGTATCAACCGTACCGAGTAAAAGACATAACGTGTACAATCGTTCGAATGTATACGATTTAGTGGAAGTACGGTTATAATTTAATTGTTGTAAAAATATTTAATGTCCGCTGACACTAATGAAATTAAAAGAATTAAATGTAAAACGTTTATTTCAGTATTAAATAGACAATTAGAAATAACAAATGAGTAATTGAAAATTAAAGTAAATAGATTGTTTAAATGAATGATTGAAAGTTAAATATAAATAGATAAATTAAATAAATAATTAAAAATTAAAAATAAATTAATAAATTA